>NW_027476133.1:900000-1011270 GCF_051020955.1 Megalopta genalis
TTGCAACGCTTCGAGGTATGCCCGAAGCGTTGACAACGGTAGCACCGAAGCACCTGGACGAAATCCCCTACACGACAGGAGTTCCATCCGAGGTAAACTCGGCTACCCCTCTGCTTCAGCCGCTGAAGATTCTGCGGACTGACGGCAACGACCCAGTTGGCTGTCTCCGGGGTCTTGCCAGCCATGCGGCTGACCCGAATTCCCGAAGGCACATCCTTCTGGTTCGCATCGCAGAGATTTTGCCTCCAAATACTGGAGGCAATTTCTTCCTTACCCATCCGACGCGGGACGTCGTAAACTAAAACCTCGGGGTCCCGCTTGGTAGGTAAGGAGACGGACAGACCCGCGCTCCGGAGCTTCTTATTGCCAACGAAGGCTTGCAGGTCCTCCTTTCGGTCGGTCTCGACGACGATGCCACCGGAGTGGATGCGTCGGACCGACTTTATTCGGATCGCCTCCTTCGCTGGTTTAATGAGGGACAGAACAGTAACCTTCGTAACTTCGCTGCTCTGTCCTTTTTCCTTCGGCGGGAAGATTTTCACCACATGCTGCGATTGTGGCTGCCTTCCCGCTTCCGGAGAAGCTCTATTGCAGTCGACTTTAGCCACTTGGGCGTAAGTCGGCTGCGCGGCATTGCAGGCCGTCTTCGGGAGAGTTCTCTTGGACGGCCCAGGTCGCATCGCACTCATTACGGCAGGACGCGCTTTTAGGTCCGCCCTGACCGCGGCGAGTTGCCCTTCGACGAAGCTATTCCGTTGAATAAGCTCCTGAACCAACTCGTTGAGTGCCTCAACCTCGGCGAGTATCTTTGACCCGGACTCCTTATTGACTTTCGACTCAGGTCGAAAGCAAAAGGTCCGTATTTCGGACACTCGCCTAAAGGCTTCGTCTCTTACGAGATCGAGAGGCCGTAACTTTTGCCCGGAGAACGTCCCCTTCGGTCTCCTGGCCCGGTTTACTGCGGCCTTGCCGATGGGTGCGCCCGGCTTGGCTCGCTTCGACTTTTTGGTGACGGTTTGCCAACCGTCACCAGTAGGGTCCTCGACACGCTCGGTTGCCGACTGCACCTTCACGAGTGACGTGTCTCCGACTCGTTCGATTACTTCCACGTTACCGGTGTCCGGCGTACCTTCTACCGTGGGCTCGGTTCTCACCGAGACCGCTCGCGTGGGAGTCACACATCTTTGCAAGATCACACGAGGACTGGCGATATTAATCACCTTCCCGGATCTTGTCTTTCTCACAGACGCGGGGGGACTGACAGCTGCATTTGCAGTTCCCGCGTCTGCGGCGACGGCTTCACTCCGAGTAGGAGCTGGACCCGTCGTCTTTGAACGCTTGGTTGTTTTTGTTTGTTTTTCATTTTCGTTAAGACCCATAATATGTCTTGGTCTTTCATCCAGTGCGCTCCCCGTCCACCACCGACCCTCACAAATTGGAACCCGCCAAAGGCTGAGTTAGGGCTACGCACCGGATATAGTCTGCTGGCTGGGTCGGTTTCCTTACCCAGCCCGCGTCCTCGCCCAGCAGAACCCACTTGCCGAAGCGTGTGGTCGTTCCAAGCCGATTGACTGGACCAGGGCTACTTTTCTCGTCCAGCCGCCCATCTAGCCGAAGCAGAGGCCAAAGGTACGTGTTGGGGACGTCTCACCCGCAGGAGAGGGCCCCCTCAGATCCCAGGATCCTATTTTCTGACGACAAGGGTCGCCACGCACGGCAAACACGTGGGAGACAGCAGTCGGAGAGGCTGCCTCTTCCTCTCCACCACACTTCGTTCAGTTCGCTGCGTTTTTAAGAACACGAGCTATCCAACGGTACCTTTTTCGTGGAGGCTCAAGTGTGGCTAGGGCACGTTTGCCCCTTGCGGCCTGGGTTGCCCAGGGAATTGATTGCATCCCATGTATTCCTGAGCCCAGCGGAGTGTTGTCTAGTGGCGTGTTCCGCCCACGAAAAACGGTCTGAAAAACCGTTTAACGTAAACTGGGGAACTGATGCCACGAGTGACAACAGTTCCCCAGACGGAAGTCATACAGCACATACAGTGCTGTACAAAGAACACGCCACAGCCCGTATGCTAAATCAGGGCCTCGCCATTATGCGAAGTACTACATGTACGACGCACTGACGGTCTCTAATGCCTTCATCGCCGATACACCCATCGACTCGGCCGATCAACCCTCCTACGCGAGGGCTAGTTCGGGGTTTATCTCCCGCCCTGGGTGGCCACAGACCGCCACCGCCCATTAGGACAGTACAGTGACTTGTACTTAAAATTGGATGTGTTGTTGTTGGCCGTCGCCCGGGGGTGGGGGCGGGACGTGGGTAGTGCGAGGTTTGACCCGCTAAAACCCCCACAGCGGCCTAGGGCGCTGGTGATTACTGGGGGAGCCACGGGAACTCTTAACGAACACAACCGCGGCTCCCCCTCGCCTGGCCGGCCACCAGGATGGAATGGCGGTGGCCGGCCGCGTCCCGGGGGGAGATTTATCCTGCCCCATGAATAATCTTGGTTCGGCTGTGCGGGGGACCGCTCCCCGCACCGCCTCGTCACGACGGCCGCTTTTCACGGCGGCCGTCGGGGGCGACGATGTTCGTCGCCCCACTCCCAGTATAGGGAAGACATCTTCGGTTGGCGGGCGGCGGGCAATTAAACCAGCATAATCTGGTACACCCGCCGCCCGCCTATTCTCAGCTGCCCGGGGTTTCTCGGCGTGGGCGCGCACGCCGTCCGCGGGCACGTCGGGCGGGATCTGTAAGCTCCCGATCCCGCTCGGCAGCCTCCTTCCGCGACATAACCTCCTCGCAGAAAGAGATTGCTGCCGCCCACTTCCCCGGGCCCTCCAGCATGGCCCCAACTAGGCTGGAGAGTGCGAGGTCGTGGCCGACTTCTCGTTTTAGGACTCGGCGCTGCGCTGAAAAGGCGGGACATTCCTCCAGCGTGTGCTGCGCCGAGTCTTCGTCCGCGCCACAGTGGCGGCACACCGTCGTCGCTTCCCGCCCGATGCGACACAGGTAGACACCGAAGCAGCCATGCCCGGTGAATACCTGCGTCGCACGGTAGGAGAGCCTGCCAAACCGCCTCTCCCGCCACGAGGTGAAGTGCGGCAGGAGAGCACCAGGGACGCGCTCGCCGGCATGGAAACAAAGCTCCGCATGCCATCTGGCGAGCGCAAGTCCCCGGGCCTGGAGCTCGAAGCACTGGACCGTCTTCTGCTCCGGCGGGTCCCCCCGCGCCCGGCCAGCGATGCATATGCGCCTATAAATATAGGCGCGCATCGCCGCCTGCAGCTCGAAAGGAATTTCTCCCGCCAGAGCAAGCGCCGTCACGGTAGACGTGGTGCGGTAGCCTCTTATGAGGCGAAGGGCCATCTGCCTCTGAAGCCGGCGCAACAACAGTGTGTTGCGCCGGTTTGCCCTCACGGACGGCGCCCAAATCGGGGCGCCGTATAAGGTCATGGACCGCACCACGCCCAGGTATAGGCGGCGCACCATATCGCCCGGCCCCCCGAGATTGGGCAACAGGCGGCCTAGCGCAGCCGCCGCCCTCTCAACTCGGGGGTCGAGGCGGCCGAAATGCGCTCCGAACCTCCAGTGGCTGTCGAGGATCAGTCCGAGATACTTGATCTCAGACTTCACCTCGACGCAGGCTTCTCCAACCCGGATCCACGATCCGGCCGGTGGCCGCGACCGAGGCCGTCCAAACCAGACGGCCTCGGCCTTCTCCGGGGCCATCTTCAGCCCCAGATCGTGGATCCTCGCGACGACGGCTGCCACCGCAACCTCCGCTCGTCGGATGTTCCTCTCGAAGGTGTCCCTGACGGTGACCACCAACGTGTCGTGTGCATAGCAGACAAGGGTGGCACCGTCGGGCAGAGAGGCCTTCTCCAGGACCGCGTTATACCCCAGGTCCCACAGGAGTGGTCCTAGCACGGACCCTTGCGGGACCCCGCAATCCACCTCCCTCCGAATCATCCCGTACCGGCCCGGGTATTCTACCCACCTGTCCCGCAGGTAAGCCCCGATCACCCGCCTCAGATAGGGAGGCACCTGATGCTCAACCAGGGCCTCCCTAATGGCGGACCAGGGCAGGGTGTTGAAGGCACATCGATCACAGTGGCAAAGTTCCCACTCTAATTGTATCAATTTTATAAAACTATTGTAAAATAAACATTCGCTGAAAAGACATTGCTTTCCAGCTCCTTTTAAAATGTGAAGTCATTCAAATACATTACATACACAGTGTATATGTTTGTAAATATGTTACATACACAGTAACAATTTGGCGATCCTGCCAGGATCCGTCTGCTACGATCAATCTACGGAGATCAACGGCACGGATCATTGTGTGAAGAACCGGAGAGCGAAACGCAAAACAGGCAAAAGGGCCACTACGCAGCAGCAGGACACCCCCTGCCGAATCAGGAATCACCTAAAGCAAGGTAAAAACCCTGGACTCATTATTTAAACGCTATCGCGAACCGCGGAGTTCCATACTATCTTCCACGAGCTCGAATACCGAAACCGATTACGATTCGAATACCGGAGTACATCTGCTATATACTACACCACCGAAAATGTCACGAGCCACATCGCCAATAGAGGCTGAGACTCCCAGCCTGCAGAGTGAGATGAAAGCTATACGCGAAATGATTACGAAACTCGCGATTTACACTAAAGAAGAGAACCGCAAACGCCAAGAAGAAATAGACGACCTGGGAAGAAGAACCCTTGGGTTGATAACAGAGGACGAAGGCCCTGTCCAACAGCCACGCCCGACACACCAGCAACTAGCCAGTGACGTCACATGGGACGAGGAACAGGCAGGTAACAGAGGGATAGATAACGCGTCGCTTCAACGTCCCCCACCAGGTGAGTCGACATACCATGACAATGAGATGATGAGCCCATCCGAATCAATACGAACGATTTGAGAAATAAGAGGCACCGGTGATATGGGAGTCGAGGACTTTATTCGCCAAGTAAGAAGAGCCCGCTCACGAGCAACTCGACCATGCATATTACTTGACCTAATCTTGGCCGAGAAAATCAAAGACAACGCCTGGGACGCCATTCGATTTGAAACTATCGAAACATACGATGACCTGTATGCCGCGTTACGACGCAACATTACAGGAGCCGCCTCAACCAAAATCTGTAAAACACGGCTCAGACAAATCCGCCAAAGAGATGCAGAATCGGTCAATTCATACTCCCAGAGGTATAATGGAAAGTGGAATGAACTTCGCTATGCCATCGAAGCGGAGCACAGACTACCCACTAAACGCAGGATTGTGTTGCAAATCGAGGAAGAAGCTGCTGTGCGAACCTACATCAATGGATTGCGCGAAGAATTCGCCAACCGCGTGGAAGACGCGATGCCGCATAATATCGAGGAGGCACGCACAAAGGCGCTCACAATCGAGCTCCGCAACCGCAACAACGCAATGCACACATTGCAGACGATACGGTCATACTGAGGCCGAATGTTTCCGTAAACATCAGAATTTTCGGCTACGTACAGACCAAGGAAGACCGCCACCGAGCAATCGAGCAACCAAAACAGAAACAGTCGAAGAAGAGTCGGTCAACGAAAACCAGGAGTCAATCGATCCGGAACAACATTTCGGAGCATATGGTTTCGGGTCAGCGGCCGAACTCGACGAATGTTAGTCGACACCGGCGCAGATATCAAACTAATGAAAGAAAACGCCGCCCAAGCTTATCATCGGTTCGCCGAGGTAAAGAAATTCACAATGGGTAACAGCACCTACATCTGCAGGGTGGCATTGGAATTGACCATATTTGGTAAAACCTCCAAATTTCACGTCATTACTAAAGAATGCCCATTGGTGGAAGACGGGATAGTCGGACTACCATTCCTCGACCAGTACAACTGGAAACTAACCAAGGAAAACCTTCAGCTGGATAATAAATCCCTGAAGTTGCACACCGAGAACGCTAAGATCCTGGCACACACGAACGGACAAATCTCCACATACGTGACAAACGCCAGTGACTCCGAAAGAGAGATCACCGACGACACTTTTCGAGTTACGAAGATAGACGTAAAAGAAGACCACCAGAAGAATAACGACACCAGCATAGCCGGACGCGTCAAGCTCCTACGAAACAATACACGGTTTCAACACATAGAAGCCGACCTAAGATACAGCATCTGGAAGATATTGGCCTCTTATTCCGATGTGTTTCACCTCCTTGGAGATGAACTCCCACAGACGAGACTAACGGATCACCGTATAGAGTTGACGGACAAGAGACCGATCAACATTAAGAGCTACCGACGACCGGAAGCCCACAAACACTAGGTCAGGAAGCAGGTGAGCGAAATGATGAACAAAAGAATCATCGCGAATTTGGAGTCGCCATACAACTCTCCGCTCTGGGTCGTATCAAAGAAGATCGATGCAACAGGAAAACAAAAGTGGAGAATCGTCATAGACTTCCGTCGATTAAACGAACGAACAGCACAAGACGCCTATCCGCTGCCCGTCACCGAAGATATTCTTGATCATCTGGGAAACGCGAAATTCTTTAGTGCATTTGATTTATCCGCCGGATATCATCAAATCCCAATGCACGAAGAAAGCAAAAAATACATGGCTTTCTAAACACCCGAGGGACACTTTGAATACAACCGCATGCCTTTTGGACTGAAGAACGCGCCCGCCACGTTCCAGAGGATGATGGACCAAGCCATACGAGGTTTAATCGGCAAGACGTGCTTCGTGTATCTCGACGACATAGTGGTGTACGGATCTACGATTCAAGAACACAACGAAAGTCTGGTAATATTACTGGAGCGCTTGCGAGCCACCGGTTTAAAGTTACAGCGAGATAAATGCGAACTCTTGCGACCCGAATTGGAATACCTCGGACACACCATAACCAAAGATGGTGTCAAACCGAATGAAGCCAAGATAGAAGCTGTCAGGAACTACAAACAGCCCAGTACACCAAAGGAAGTAAAGGGTTTCCTCGGTTTGGCTGGATATTATCGTAAGTTTATTAAAGATTTCTCGAAGCAGTTCACTTTGACAACCGATGCATCCAACTATGGTATCGGAGCAGTCGTCTTACAGGAAGGACACCCGTGCTGCTACGTCTCGAGAACGCTGAACCCTGCCGAGATTAACTACTTGACAACAGAAAAGGAAATGCTCGCCGTCGTATGGGCGATACGTCGCCTCAGACAGTACCTGCTAGGAAGAAAATTTAAAATTCAAACCGACCTCAAGGCACTGGTCTGGCTGATGAGCGTCAAGGACCCATCGTCAAGATTGCTGAGATGGAGACTGCCCCTCGAGAGCTACGAATACGAGATTGACTACAAAAAGGGCAAAGAAAACCAAGCCGCCGACGCCCTGTCCAGGGTGAACATGACCAATGAAGAACTGGACGAACTCATACAATAACAGAGTTCAACCCCATGAGCATGGTTCGTCGCTTGGGAGGCAGTCGAGACGCCTTCAATGGCCAGCTACGTGGCCACTGACAAGCAAGACGTGATTCTCACTCCACGAGAAACGTTCAACGAGGAAGCGTGGATTAATTACCTTCACGAAGCCTCATTTTGGAAACACCGCAGAAACAAAATCTATATCACCATCTCCGAACAGTTCACGCCGCGAGAACAAGACCGCCTGTTTGCGATGCTGCAATTCACGGCTGAAGAAAAGAAGAAAGCCGCTGTCCCAACCAAGCGAAACACAAGGCTCACATCAGAAGAAAAGCAACTGATCATCTCAGAAAATCATGGTACGCCGACAAATGGACACTTTGGGGAAACAAGGACACTTCGAAGAATCAAAATGAACTACAATTGGAGAGGAATGGACGAGGACGTAAGGCGATACATTACGACCTGCGACGTGTGTCAACGCAACAAAACACAACGTACGCCATTCGCACACCCCGCCATTATTACAGATACACCACTACAACCTAATGACAAAATAGCTATAGATATATTCGGACCACTGCCAGTCACACAGAGAAACAACCGACATATCCTCAGCATCAAGGATCAGCTCACGAAATACCTCATACTCGTTCCCCTCACTGCGACCAGAGCAGAAGACGTGGTCAACGGGTTACTCGAAAACTATGTATACACATTTTCAACACAAAAAGCTATACTCACCGATCAAGGTGCAAACTTTATCGGCCATGTAATGCAAGAGTTTGAGGAAAATCTCGGGATACAACATATCCAGGCAACCTCTTGGCACCCACAGAGCAACGGATCGCTTGAACGAGCTCATGCAATGATTCAAGATCTCCTAAAAACAGCCACAGCGGAGCATACAGAACTCGAATGGGACGAAGTTGTAAAGCCCATCACACTCGCCTACAAAACTAGTGTCCACGAATCTACCGGACGTACACCTTTCGAACTGACGTTTGGACGAACGGCTAACGTACCATCAGCAGTTAGCTCCACTCCAGGCACAACCTATGAAACCTTGGTAACCAAATGGAGGAAACGACACGACCAGTTGATTCAGGCCGCAAGAGAAAGATTAGAGGAGAGCAAGAGACGCAGTAAAGAACGTCATGTGATTCCAAGCGTGTACGTACACACCCGGTATACCGCCAGGGAGATCAAGTGTTGATCAAAGACTATATGGCAAGAGGGAAGCTCACCAAAACATGGAAAGGCCCTTACCGCATTGAGGCCTTCCACGCGGAGTACAACAACGTCACCTTGGAAGTCATGGACGATTACAGAAGGCACATACGGATAACATACGGCCGTACTTTTCTGTTATAGATGCTACTAGCCCTGATTAAATTGACGAGCATCTCCCTGGTACAAGCCGAGATTCGTATCGAGTCCCTGAACGACTCGACGATTTACGTAGAACAACTGGGACCGGCTAGAATATACCACGAGACATGGAATATCATCACGATATTTGACACCAACGAACTCGGAAAGGACTACGAGAAGGTGGAAGGCCAGCTATCATCACTAAGAACCAGATGCGGGAACTGTAAAGAGATGAGAGAACTCAATCAATTGAGGCAGATAATGAAGAACGTCCACAAGCAAATACAGACCATACAGACACTCGAAGGAAGGGATCTAAGACACCGTCGAGGATTGATAAACGCGATAGGATCGCTCAACAAATCACTTTTCGATACACTTGACAACGATGACTTAGAAAATTTGCATAAAGAAATGGACAAAATTTATGACGGACTACACAAATTGGCAAGCAGCATATCAAACCAGACAGCAGTAATTAGAGTACTGCTGGAAGAAGCTAACAGAGGCACCAGAACGAACTACGACTCGCTCATCGAAGTGCTCAACAATAATACACAACAGATCCAGATGGTGCGGGCCTTGGAAGCCATGATTCCCATAACGCAAGGATTGCGAGACGACACCTCCACACTCCTGACTGCTATCACCATGGGTAAGCATGGAATCATAGATACGCAACTTTTAACACCTGAAATACTAGCGCTGGTTATCAACGGAGTTCAAAGCCAGAGACCTGGCGCACCGATGCTGGACGGCCGACGGGACTACGCGTTGCTGCTCGACATCGCCGATGTTGCGATTTCCTTAACGCGAGGGCATCTCGTGTACCACCTCTCGATACCCAGCATGGAGAAACCGATATTTCAGCTACAACACCTCATCCCCATTCCACAACGAATCGGAAAACATCACATTGTGATCATCCCCGAATCAGAATGGATCGCAATAGACGAAACCAAGCGCAGATACGTACAGGCCGACCAACAGTGGATAAGCAACTGTAAGACACACGCAAACACACGATACTACAAACGCACGCAACCCACTTACCTCATCAACACTATTGACACATGCGACAGCAAACTGATTAGAGAAAAGACAATTGATACAAACGACAAAATTTGCACCAGTAGCTTATTTAAAATTCACGTTATAGCTATCATCGCGATAAAAGACGGATACATTCTTATACCGGAACGCGAACTCGCGTTACATGCAATATGCGATAAGAAGACCACACGCATCGAAATACGACGACCGACCATACTCCGCTCTACACAAGACTGCTCACTCCAGGGCGATCAGTTCTCACACCATTTGGCAAAAACATACGAGTTCGAACAAACAGTAGTTTACAGACCTAACGTTACGTTACCATTTTCGACATCTGAAATGCAGTTAGTTCCTGACAAAACACCTACACTCCACGGCACACTAAACATCGACACATACAGAACACTCAGTACCAATTTAGATCAGATCGAACAAAGTATCGAACAAGTTAATCAGAACTATAGGCATAGGAGTTGGATTGAAATCGTAACAAAATCTACAAATTATTTAGGCTACACAGCTCTCACAATAGGCATACTCCACATCTTTTACCGTTGCGGACTTTTTTCACTATTAGGCAAACTCGTTCCCAGAAACATATGTATCGAAATCTTCAGCCCCAAAATCGCACACTGTGTAAATTTAGAACCCCAGGTACTTTATAACGCGAACGCACCCACTCAAGTACTGCTGAACGCGCCACCAGGATATGAACCACACTCAAAAGAAAGGAACCCTACGGTAAAACTAACACCTCGCAGGAGCAAGCTGGGTCTAGAACGGGGGGCGTAACGCTGACCCTTCCCGCCCCACTCTCAGTCCCAACAAAAGATAAGACACAGGTATAAATAGGCCATTAATTATGCGTGCGGGTAGTGACATTCTTCTGATCGGGCCGGAACATCGATCACAGTGGAAAAGTTCCCACCCTAAATGTATCAATTTTATAAAACTGTTGTAAAATAAACATACGCTGGAAAGCCATAGCTTTCCAGCTCCTTTCAAAAAGTGAAGTCATTCAAATCCTGCGTAACATCCGATACAACCGATACCCATGATATAGCTTCAAGGTCATCCGAAACATGTGAGATTATTTCAAATTAAGACTAAACGTATGCTTTGGCTTCAATTTCTGTCGAACATACGATTAACCTTCAATTTTAGCAGATACAACTGATTTAGCCTCCGATTCAAACGATACTTACGATATTGTTTCAAATTCAGCGGAAACATACGAGCTATCAGCAAATTTAGACTAAACGTACGATTGGGCTTCAATTTCTGTCGAAATATACGATTATCCTTCAAATTTAGCAATTACAGCTGACCTTTTCAAGGTCATCTGAAACATATGAGTTCGCTTTAAATTTAAGACTAAGCCTACGATTTGGCTTCAATTTCTGTCGAAACATACGATTAAGCTACGAATTTAGCAGACACAGCTGATCTACTTTCAGATTCTGCCGATACTAATGATATAGATTCAAATTCAGCAGAAACATATGATTTAGCTACTAATTCGAACCAAAAGGTATGATTTGGCTTCAATTTCTGTCGAAATAGACGATTAAGCTTCAAATTTAGCAGATGCAGCTGATTTAGCCTCAGATTCTTCCGATATACATGATATAGCTTCAAGGTCATCCGAAACATATGAGTTAGTTTCAATTTAAGACTAAGCGTACGATTTGGCTTCAATTTATGTCGAAACATAAGTTTAATCTTCACATTTAGCAGTGACCGCTGATGTAGCTCCAGATTCAGCCGATACTAATGATGTAGATTCAAATCCAGTCGAAACATATGATATAGCTACTAATTCATACTAAACGTAGGATTTGTCTCCAAATTCTGCCGAAACATACGATTAAGCTTCAAATTTAGCAGCTGCAGCTGATTATGCCACAGATTCAGCCTATACACATGATATAGCTTCAGTGTCATCTGAAACATATGAGTTAGATTCAATATAAGACTAAACGTATGATTTGGCTTCAATTTCTGTCGAAACATACGATTAAGCAACAAATTTAGTAGATACAGCTGATCTACATTCAGATTCTGCCGATACTAATGATATAGATTCAAATTCAGCAGAAACATATGATTTAGCTACTAATTCGACCCAAAAGGTACGTTTTGGCTTCAATTTCTGTCGAAACAGACGACGATTAAGCTTCAAATTTAGCCGCAAGAGCTGATTTAGCCTCAGATTCAGCCGATATCCATAATGTAGCTTCAAGGTCATCCGAAACATATGAGTTAGTTTCAATTTAAGACTAATCGTATGATTTGGCTTCAATTTCTGTCGAAGCATACGATTAAGATTCAAATTTAGCAGATACAGCTGATTCAGCCACAGATTCAGCCGATCCTCATAATATTGCTTCAACGTCATACGAAACATATGACTTAGTTCAGTTTAAGACTAAGCGTACGATATGGCTTCAATTTCTGTCGAAACATACGATTAGTCTTCGAATTTTGCAGAGACCGCTGATTTAGCACCAGATTCTGCCGATACTCATGATATAGATTCGAATTCAGCCGAAACATATGAATTTGAAACTAAATCGTTTGTTTCGCATGGATTCGAAGCTGTATCTTGCATTTCGCACGAATTTGAAAATCGTGTATTTCGCACGAATTTGAAGCGAAATCGTGTATTTCGCATGATATCCAAGCTAAATCGTTTGTTTCGTATGGAATCGAAGCTAAATCGTGTCTTTCGCGTGAATTTGAAGCTAAATGGATCATTTCGCATGAATTTGAAGCTAATTGGTTCATTTCCCATGAATTTGAAGCTAACTGGTTCATATCGCTTGTATTTGAAGCTAAATGGTTCATTTCGCATGAATTTGATGCTAACTCGTTTGTTTCGCATGGAATCGGAGCTAAATCGTGTATTTCGCATGAATTTGAAGCTAAATTGTTCATTTCGCATGAATTTGAAACTAAATCGTTTGTTTCGTGTGGATTCGAAGCTGAATCTTGAATTTCGCATGAATCTGAAGCTAATTGGTTCATTTCGCATGCATTTGAAGCTAAATCGTTTGTTTCGCATGGATTCGGAGCTGTATCTTGCATTTCGCACGAATTTGAAAATCGGGTATTTCGCCCGAATTGGAAGCGAAATCGTGTATTTCGCACGATTTTGATGCGAAATCGTGCATTTCGCATGATATTGATGTTAAATCGTTTGGTTCGCGTAGATTTGAAGCTAAATCGTTTGTTTCGCATGGAATCGAATCAATATCGTATATTTCACATGATATTCTAGACAAATCGTGAGTTTCCCGTGGATTTGAAGCTAAATCGTGTATTTGGCATGAATTTGAAGCTAAACCATGTGTTTCGAAAGAATTTGAAGCTAAATCTTGTGTATCGCTTGAATGTGAAGCTAAATCATTTGTTTCGCATTGATTTGAAGCTAAACCATGTGTTTCGCATGAATTTGAAGCTATATCATGTGTGTCGCATTAATTTTAACCGACATCATGTGTTTCGCATAAATTTAAAGCTTAAGTCATGTGTTTCGCATTAATATAAACCTAAATCATGTATTTTGCAAACATTTGAAAATAAATCAAACGTGTAGTCTGCATTTGGAGCTAAATCATTTGTTTCGCTTGGATCTGAAGCTAACTCGTTTGTTTCGCATGCAGTTGAAGCCATCTCATGTATATCACAAGTATCTGAAACTAATCCATTTGTTTGGCATGAATGTAAAGCTAAATCATGTGTTCCGCATGCATTTGAAGCTACATCATATGTGTTGAGGACTCATCAGATGGATGACAGAGGTCCTCTGAATATTGCACTTGGTGCTGACTAACTCGACGGACCACCCACTGATGTGGGACTAAATGAATAACTAGTCACTCTTTTTGCGAATGCTCACTTTATTTGTAACGCGCAACCTAACCGTTACGCGTATCTCTCTATGTCTTCTGTACTGTGCTGTCTGAATATCTAAAGTGTTCTGTTTTTGGGGGCCTTGCCTCCTCCCCTTCGTGGAGTCGTAAAATCCCCGGCCATCCCTTCCAAAGTGCCCGAAGCACGTTGTCTCTGGTGGGGATGTCTGCGTGGGCCACTTGCGCTTGTGGGTGGACGGGTGTTTGGAAATGCGGGGAAATTCCAGCTGGCCAGGATTGCCGATGCCGATACCTGTCAGCCGATTCCCTGTTCCCTTAAGCTTGGGGCTTTATGGTAAGGGTTTCCTCAACCTAAATGATGGCATGACCTTCATCATTCTAAAACCTATTTAATTTATGTGTCAAATGATGGCTGCAGACCAGTCCGCTAAATAAATTGCCATCGCCCTAAACGGATTACTAAAAAACTCATAAATGGTCGGCCGTACCATAAAGCCATTTCCAAACCTCTTACCTTAAAATGCCGCCCACCTTGAACATGCATCGCATGTTCAACGATGTCTACATTTGATAAGCTATATAACTGTAAGCTTATGATATGATTACAATCTACGTATTCTGTGTGAATATTACAATATTTACAATGATCGAAATTTACACTATACATAGTTGCGCTACACCTCGTGTGACATTTCTAAGTGATCTAAGGGTATTATGCAAAGTTTTGTCACGGGTCGTTTAGTTGTTCCGGTTGACGTTCTGACTGTTGCGACACGAATCACTCCATCTGTACCAGGGTGTACCTGAACGATTCTCCCCATGCTCCACTATAACGGGGGTAGATTGTCCTCCTTGATGATGACCAAGGAATCCACGGCTAATTTCGACGTGGTGGAATGCTGCCATTTGTGTCGTTGCTGTAACTGTATGCATTCCCGCTGCCACCTTTGCCAGAAATGCTGGACCATTTGCTGGATTAGCTGGTATCTGTTGAGTCGAGTGACCTTGATATCTCGTAGGTCATGAGATGGCAGTGTTCTAAGGGCAGTACCAATTTAAAAACGCCCAGGGGTCAAAGGGTTTAGGTCTGTGGGATCTGAGGATAATGGTGAAAGTGGACGTGAATTTAAACAGGATTCTATTTACGTCAGTAACGTATATAGCTCTTCGAACGTGAGCCTCTGATCTCCTATAACGCGTGTGAGGTGGTATTTAGCCGATTTGACCGCTCCCTCTCACAATCCACCAAAGTGTGGAGAGTGCGGAGGAATTCGATGGATTCCTGACTTATTGCGATTGCAATTTTTTCGTTGTGTGGTTTGTCTTTAATTAAGGTATTTAGCTCAACTAGCTCGTTTCGCGCCCCAATGAAGTTTGTACCGTTATCGGATACGATACAATGACATCGTCCCCGTCGGGCAATAAAACGCCGGAAACAGTTTATGAATGCGTCGGTACTCAAGTCGGTAGCTGATTCTAAATGTACGGCCTTCGTAACGAAACATACACAAATGCATAGGTCTGCCTTGACTGTTACCTTGCTTCTCGTTCTCTCTTTTATAAAAAATGGGCCTGCGTAATCGACTCTACAGGTAGAAAAGGGTCGCGCTGGGGTGACTCTCGACGCAGGTAATTGACCCATCTGATTGGTTTGACTCAATGGGTTTGTTTTAAAGCACCGTACACATTTCCGTATGTTTCGTTTTACATTATGTTTTGCTGAGACTAACGAATACCTTGTTTGTAATGATGTTAATACAGCCTGACATCCCGCATGCATTAACCTGTGATGTTCGCATTTGATTATTAAATCCGTTAATGGATGCTTTGATGGCAATATGATCGGACGTTTTTGATCGTAGTCTATGGGTGCGTTGGATAGTTCTCCGCCCACCCTGAGTAGTCCGCCATTGTCTAGAAATACATTTAGGGACCGTAGCGCACTGGAATTTGGAAGTGCTTGTTGCGTTTGTACTAATCTGATCTCTGTCGAAAATGCCCCCCTTTGCGCAAGTAATTCCAAACGTGTTCTCGCTGTATTGATTTCTATTGTTGTCAATGGACCCGTTATTAGCGAACCTGATGCGTCACCTTCTAATTTTTTAACTCGGTTTCTCATAATTTTGGCAAATCTGAGACAGTATGCTATGCTTCTGAGTAATCGCGTATAGGTTGAAAATCTCCTGACAATGCTACTCTCTGCAGTCGATCTAGTCAACATAGCCGGTTTCCTTTCCTTCTCTTCCGATACGTCGATAGGGTTATCTAACGCGCTAGGCCATAGACTTGAGCTCTGACGTAACCAGATGGGACCGTCCCACCAAATGGTTGTGTTCTGGAATGTACCTGGTTTCGTGCCTCGCGTACCTTGAATTTGCGATACTCTATTGGCTACGAAGGTTTTCCATCTGTTTGGGGAGCTTCGAAGCCAGGGCGAGAGTGATCGTCGAATCTGTCCACAGGTATTCCTTAAACTTTACTGTCTCTAATGCTATTCTAACCTTGTTTACTACATTTGCTAGTAATAATGCACCGCATAATTCTAATCTCGGTAATGAAATGGTTGTGAGCGGTGCTACTCTGGACTTTGCACATAATAAGCGCGTTACCCAACTACCTGACAGATCCCGAGAACGCAGGTAAACACAAGCCCCGTACGCCTTCTCGGACGCGTTTGAAAACCCGTGCAGTTCTATATCATCTAAACACTCTGAAATTGCACATCGCGAGATGTTCATTGCTCCTACCTTGCTAACATCTTGGCGGTATTGGAGCCATTGACTATGCAGGTTCTGCGGTATTGATTGATCCCAACCTATCTGAGTCTGCCATAGTTGTTGTAGGATCAATTTTGCGATTATTACAATGGGGGATATTAGTCCTAACGGGTCAAAAATTTGAGCTATTTCAGAATTAATAGTACGTTTTGTGACACGCTGGTTCTGTGGGGATTCTACTCTAAACATTAAGTTGTCGATCGGTGGTGACCACAAAAGGCTTAACGTTTTTGGGTCTTTATCCACGGCGATTTCGCGATTTCTCTCTGTACTGTCTGTTGCTGTTACTGTCGGGCAATTGCTTACCCATTTACGAAGGTCTATACCTGCTTGTGATAGAATTTGCGTCAGCTCCCTTTTCAGCGTTTCTATTTCCTGTTCTGTTTGAGCCCCAGTTAATAAATCGTCTACATAAAAATCATTGATTAAAACTTTACTGCTCGTCGGAAATGTGTGAGCACAGGTTAGTCCAATTTCGTGCAGTGTACGAGTCGCTAGGAATGGAGCGGATGCTGTACCATAAGTTACTGTGTTTAACTCGTATTCTTGGACTGGAAGATGGGACTGTGCTCGCCACAAAAGTCTTTGATACTTCCAATCTGCTGGATGAACTAAAATTTGTCGATACATTTTAGCAATATCGGTCGACAGGACGTACTTATTATATCGAAAAGGAATTAAAATGGAAATTAAATCGCTTTGAACTGTAGGGCCCACTAATTGGATGTCGTGTAATGCAAGGTCTGATGAGGATATTGCTGATCCATCGAACACAACACGAAGCTTCGTTGTCGTGCTGCCTTCCTTGAATACAGCGTGGTGGGGAAGATAGTAGGCGGATTGCTCGTGTGTACCTTCTACAATGCGCGACATATGCCCTAACGTCTCATATTCTGACATGAATTCTGTATACTGCTGTCCTTTTTCTGGGTATCTTGCTAACCTCCTCTCTAACGAATATAATCGCCGTTCAGCTTGCGCTCGCGAAGTACCTAATTCATTTGCGTTGGATTTAAACGGTATTCTAACGATATATCTACCGTCCGTGTCTCGTCTCATGGTTTCCCTAAAATGTGCCTCGCATTCATCGATTACCCTCGTATCGCTTGGGGTTAGTTCCTCTACATCCCAAAACCTCTCTAATTGAGATTGTAGGTCATTGAGTGTGGCTAAACAACACTTATTGTCTTGTGATAATTTCTTGTCTGCCCAGGTAGAAGTGCCTCCCAAAACCCAACTGAGTTGGGTTTTTTGCAAGAGCAGGTTGGAAGTTGATTTATGTTGACCGACATATAGCAGTGTCCAAAATAGACCTGCTCCAATGAGCATATCTATTGGCCGTTGTAAATAGAATTCTGGATCGGCTAGCTCTATATGACTTGGAATTTCTATTTTTTCTCTATTTATCTGAAAATTGGGCATGTCTGACGTGATGGTTTCTATTGACTGACCCCCTTTGTCTTTGACATAAACTATTGCTGTCGATAATACGGCATGCCCTATTGTATTTGCTACGTTAGCTGTGAGTACTGGGGGTTCTCGCGAATCTGACTCTCCTGTAACCGCGTAGCCTTCTTCTACGCGTTTGAATTCGGAATTATGTAATAAGGAATGATGCTTCCTTCCACACTGTTTGCAATGACTCCGTGTACACGCCCGTACCCGATGTCCCGATGACAAACAATTGAAGCACAGCCGGGCTTCTTGCACTATCTTTGTTTTTTTATTTAAATCGCCGTTTTTAAATTTCTCACAGTTATATATTGCGTGATTAGCCTTGCATACGGGGCACCCGGCTGAGTTAACCACATGCGAAGCTATGTAGTTGTAACGAGGGGTATTATTTGTTCCTCGAGGTCGCTGGTCGACCCTGGGTGCAGCTACCTGAACACTGACCGCGATATTTGATAAATATTTGGAACGTTCTTCTATAAATGCAGATAATGGACCAAATGTAGGCATTTCCGACTGAGATATTATTCTCTTTTCCCATTCTCTCATGGACACTTGACCTAACTTTCTGGACAATAATGGAACTAACATGGTATCCCAAGTTTCAACCGATTCACCCAAAGACATTAACGCTATTCTATGATTTGTAGCTTCGTCAAGAAATTCCCGCAATGTGATGTCTGATTCCCTTTGAATGGATTTTAAATCAAGTAATGAATTTACATGGTGCCGCTTGATTCTTGTGGAATCTTCATATCGCGACTTCAGTAATTCCCATGCATGTCTGTAATTTGTTCCGGACACGCCTAACGCTTGAATCACACGAGCCGCTACCCCCTTGAGTGCGGTATTTAAATAATGGAACCGTTGTATGTCTGTTAATGAATTGTTCCCGTGAATCACTGATGTAAATGTGTCTTTAAATTTCAACGAATCACTGTAATTGCCATCAAAGGAAGGCAGTTGCAGTGTCGGTAATCTAACGTTTATTGCGGTATCTGTCGTCTGCGCGGATATCGGGCTGTTCGTGGTTACCCTACTCTGCTCCGGAGTGGCGCGGGCAATGAATATTTCGACTTGATCTATCAAATCAAAATACGCCGTCTCGAGTTCTTCGCGCTCGATCGCGAATGCTGCTTCGGCGTCCGTTCCAGCTACGAGTATTTCGATTCTCGTTTGAACTCTATTAAAATTGTCAAGGAGACATACATTTGCATCTAACCGTTTCTAAAGAGAGCCCACCGAGGTCGTGATCGCGAATTTGCCAAGAAATGTCTTAAACCACGTGAGTGCAGCCTTGACCGTTCCGCGCTCGATCATCAACGATTTGAGATCTTCCGCCATAGTGATTTACTGATGCAAAAATGGGACTATAAAGGTACTTATCACTTGGGCTGGGATACATGGTACTGCTGTCGATGCAATGATGTTGAGCTGCTGCGTGATTGTCCTGCTGTGGTGCTGGACTTCTGTGATGTTGCACTGCCCTGAAGCTATATGCACTGCCTTCTCTGGATGCTGTGGCCTCCGGAAGAAACTCGTCACTGAGCTCCTGAGATTCCTGATTGAAGCCAGGTGTTGGTGCTCTCGTGATACACTGTACTGCGTGGCTGTAGCCTATGATGACCTGTCACTTCGTCTGTGCGTTCTCATATCCGGCTCGAAGGACCAAATGTTGAGTCATCAGAAGGATGACGGAGATCCCCTGAATATTGCACTTGGTGCCGACTAACTCGAAGGACCACCCACTGATGTGGAACTAAATGAATAACTAGTCACTCTGATTGCGAATGCTCACTTTATTTGTAACGTGCAACCTAACCGTTACGCGTATCTCTCTATGTCTTCTGTACTGTGCTGTCTGAATGTCTAAAGTGTTCTGTTTTTTGGGGCCTTGCCTCCTCCCCTTCGTGGAGTCGTAAAATCCCCGGCCATCCCTTCCAAAGTGCCCGAAGCACGTTGTCTCTGGTGGGGATGACTGCGTGGGTCACTTGCGCTTGCGGGTGGACCGGTGTTTGGAAATGCGGGGAAATTCCAGCTGGCCAGGATTGCCGATGCCGATACCTGGCGGCCGATTCCCTGTTCCCTTAGCCTTGGGGCTTTATGGTAAGGGTTTCCTGAACCTAACTGATGGCATGACCTTCATCATCCTTAAACCTATATAATTTATGTGTCAAATGATAGCTGCAGACCGGTCCGCTAAATAAATTGCCATCGCCCTAAACGGATGACTAAAAAACGCATAAATGGTCGGCCGTACCATAAAGCCATTTCCAAACCTCTTACCTTAACAATGTGTATTGGAATAATTTGAAGTTAAATCATGTATTTCGCATGAATTTGAAGATAAGTCAAGTGTTTCGCATTAATTTAAAACTAAATCATGTATTTTGTAAAGATTTGAAGAAAAATCAAATGCATAGCCTGAATTTGAAGCTAAATCAAATGTTTCGCTTGGATTTGAAACTAACTCGTCTGTTTCGCCTGCATTTGATGCTGTATCACTTATATCGCCGGTATCCGAAGCTAAATCATTTGTTTCGCATGGATTTGAAGCTAAGACATCTAGATCGCACGGATTTGAAGCTAATTCTTCTACATCGTATTGATTTGAAGATAAATCATGTGTTTCGCTTGGATTTGAAACTAAGCCTTCTACTTCGCATTGACTTGAAGATAAAGCATGTGTTTCGCATGGATTTGATGCTAACTCGTTTGTTTCGCATGCAGTTGAAGCTATATCACTTATATCGCATGTATCTGAACCTAAATCATTTGTTTCGCATGGATTTGAAGCTAAGCCTTCTACTTTGTATCGATTGGAAGCTAAATGATATGTATTGCGTGGGTTTTAAAGCTACCTCGTTTGATTCGCCAGCATTTGTAGCTATATCACTTATATCCCAAGTGTTTGAAGCTAAATCATTTGTTTCGCATGGATTACAAGCTAAACCCTCTACATCGCATTGATTTGAAGCTAAATCATGTGTTTCGCTTGGATTTGAAGCTAACTCGTTGGTTTCGCATGCATTTGAAGCTATTTCATTTATACCGCAAGTATATGAATCTATATCATTCGTTTCGCATGGATTTGAAGCTAAAGCTTCTTCTTCGCATTGATTGGAAGCTAAATCATGTGTTTTGCATGGATTTGAAGCCAAGCCTTCAACTTCGTATTGATTTGAAGCTAAATCATGTGTTTCGCTTTTTTTGAAGCTAACTCATTTGTATCGCCTTCATTTGATGCTATATCACTTATACCGCAAGTATCTAAAGCTAAATCATTTGTTTCGCATGGATTTGAAGCTAAACCTTCTACATAGCTTTGATTTGAAACTTAATCATGTGTTTTGCATGGATTTGAAGCTAACTCGTTTGTTTCACCAGCATTAGAAGCTATATCGCTTATATCGCAAGTTTCTGAACCTAAATTATTTGATTCGCATGGATTTGAAGCTAAACCTTCTACTTCGCATTGATTTGAAGCTAAATAATGTGTATCGCATGGATTTTGAAGCTAACTCGATTGATACGTCTGCATTTGAAGCTATATCACTTATATCTCAAGTGTTTGAAGCTAAATCACGTGTTTCGCATGGATTTGAAGCTAACTCGTTTGTTTCTCCTGCGATTGAAGCTATATCACATATATCGCAAGTATCTGAAGCTAAACCATTTGTGTCGCATGGATTTGAAGCTAAACCTTCTACTTCGCATTGATTTGAAGCTAAATAATGTGTATCGCATGGATTTTGAAGCTAACTCGATTGATACGTCTGCATTTGAAGCTATATCACTTATATCTCAAGTGTTTGAAGCTAAATCACGTGTTTCGCATGGATTTGAAGCTAACTCGTTGGTTTCGCATGCATTTGAAGCTATTTCATTTATACCGCAAGTATATGAATCTAAATCATTCGTTTCGCATGGATTTGAAGCTAAAGCTTCTTCTTCGCATTGATTGGAAGCTAAATCATGTGTTTTGCATGGATTTGAAGCTAACTCGTTTGTTTCCCCTGCATTTGAATCTATATCACTTATATCGCAAGTATCTGAAGCTAAAACATTTGTTTCGCATGGATTTGAATCTAAGACATTTAGTTCGCACTGATTTGAAGCTAAATCATGAATTTCGCTTGGATTTGAAGCTATACCTTCTACATAGCATTTATTTGAAGCTTAATCATGTGTTTTGCATGGATTTGAAGCTAACTCGTTTGTTTCACCAGCATTAGAAGCTATATCGCTTATATCGCAAGTTTCTGAACCTAAATCATTTGATTCGCATGGATTGGAAGCTAAGCATTCTACTTCGTATCGATTTGTAGCTAAATGATATGTATCGCGTGGATTTTGAAGCTAACTCGGTTGTTTCGTCTGCATTTGAAGCTATATCACTTATATCCCAAGTGTATGAAGCTAAATCATTTGGGTCGCATGGAATTGGAGCTAACTCGTTTGTTTCGTCTGCATTTGAAGCTATATTAGTTATATCGCAAGTTTCTGATGCTAAAACATTTGTTTCGCATGGATTTGAATCTAAGACATTTAGTTCGCACTGATTTGAAGCTAAATCATGAATTTCTCTTGGATTTGAAGCTAAACCCTCTACATCGCTTTGATTTGAAGCTAAATCATGTGTTTTGCATGGATTTGATGCTAACTCGTTCGTTTCCCCTGCATTTGGAGCTATTTCAGTTATATCGCAAGTATCTGATGCTAAATCATTTGTTTCGCATGGATTTGAAGCTAAAACTTCTACATCGCATTCATTTGAAGCTAAATCATGTGATTCGATTCGATTTGAAGCTAATTTGTTTGTTTCACCTGCATTTGAAGCTATATCACTTATATTCGCAAGTATTTGAAACTAAATCTTTCGTTTCGCCTGCATTTGATGCTACATCACTTATATCGCAAGTATCTGCAGCTAAATCATATGTTTCGCATGGATTTGAAGCTAACCTTCTACATCGCATTGATTTGCAGCAAAATCATGTGTTTCGCATGGATTTGAAGCCAAGCCTTCAACTTCGTATTGATTTGAAGCTAAATCATGTTTATCGCATGGATTTTGTAGCTAACTCGATTGATACGTCTGCATTTGAAGCTATATCACTTATATCCCAAGTGTTTGAAGCTAAATCATGTGTTTCGCATGGATTTGAAGCTAACTCGTTTGTTTCTCCTGCGATTGAAGCTATATCACATATATCGCAAGTATCTGAAGCTAAATCATTTGTGTCGCATGGATTTGAAGCTAAACCTTCTACATAGCTTTGATTTGAAGCTAAATCATGTGTTTCGCTTGGATTTGAAGCTTACTCGTTGGTTTCGCATGCATTTGAATCTATGTCATTTATACTGCAAGTATATGAATCTAAATCATTCGTTTCGCATGGATTTGAAGCTAAAGCTTCTTCTTCGCATTGATTGGAAGCTAAATCATGTGTTTTGCATGGATTTGGAGGTATGTCGTTTGTTTCGCCTGCATTTGAATCTTTTTCATTTATACCGCAAGTATCTAAAGCTAAAACATTTGTTTCGCATGGATTTGAATCTGAGACATTTAGTTCGCACTGATTTGAAGCTAAATCATGAATTTCGCTTGGATTTGAAGCTATACCTTTTACATAGCATTGATTTGAAGCTTAATCATGTGTTTTGCATGGATTTGAAGCTAACTCGTTTGATTCAACAGCATTAGAAGCTATATCGCTTATATCGCAAGTTTCTGAACCTAAATCATTTGATTCGCATGGATTGGAAGCTAAGCATTCTACTTCGTATCGATTTGTAGCTAAATGATATGTATCGCGTGGATTTTGAAGCTAACTCGGTTGTTTCGTCTGCATTTGAAGCTATATCAGTTATATAGCAAGTATGTGAAGCTATATCATTTGTTTCGCATGGATTTGAAGCTATATCACTTATATACCAAGCGTTTGAAAGTAAATCATTTGTTTCGCATGGATTTGAAGCTAAACCTTCATACATCGCATTGCTTTGAAGCTAAATCATGTGATTCGCTTGGATTTGAAGCTAACTCGTTTGTTTCGTCGGCATTTGAAGCTATATCACTTATATCGCAAGTAGCTGATGCTTGATCATTTGTGTCGCTTGGATTTGATGCTAACCCTTCTACATAGCATTGAATTGAAGCTGAATCATGTGTTTTGCATGAATTTGATGCTAACTCGTTTGTTTCTCCTGCATTTGAAGCTATATCACTTATACCGCATGTATCTGATGCTAAATCAATTGTATCGGATGGATTTGAAACTAATCCTTCTACTTCGAATTGATTTGAAGCTAAATCATGTGTTTCGCATGGATTTGAAGCTAACTCGATTGTTTCGCATGCTGTTGAAGCTATATCACCTATATCCCAAGTGTATGAAACTCAATCATTTGCTTCGCATGGATTTAAAGCTAAACCTTCCACCTCGCATTGATTTGCAGCTAAATCTTGTGTTTCGCATGGATTTGAAGCTAAACCTTATACTTCGCATTGATTTGTTGCTAAATCATGTGTTTCGCATGGAATTGTAGCTAACTGGTTTGTTTCTTCTTCATTTGAAGCTATGCCACTTATATCGCAAGTATCTGAAGCTAAATCATTGGTTTCGCATGTATTTGAAGCTAAACTTTCTACATTGCATTGATTTACTGCTAAATCATGTGTTTCGAAAGATTTGAAGCTAACTCGTTTGTTTCGCCTGCATTTGAGGCTGTATCACATATATCGCAAGTATCTTAAGCTAAATCATTTGTATCGCATGGATTTGAAGCCAAACTTTCTACATCGCATTGATTTGAAGCTAAATCATGTGATGCGCTTGGATTGGAAACTAACTCGTTTGTTTCGAGTGCATTTGAAGCTGTATCACATATATTCCAAGCGTTTGAAGCTAAATCATTTGTTTCGCATGGATTTGAAGCTATATCACTTATATACCAAGCGTTTGAAAGTAAATCATTTGTTTCGCATGGATTTGAAGCTAAACCTTCTACATCGCATTGATTTGAAGCCAAATCATGTGATCCGCATGGATTGGAAGCTAACTCGTTGGTTTCGTCTGCATTTGAAGCTATATCACTTCTATCCCAAGTGTTTGAAGCTAAATCATTTGTTTCGCATGGATTTGAAGATAAACCTTCTACATCGCATTGATTTAAAGCTAAATCATTTGTTTCGCATGGATTTGGAGCTAACTCGTTTATTTCGTCTGCATTTGTAGCTGTATCACTTATATCGCAAGTATCTGAAGCTAAATCATTTGTTTCGCATGGATTTGAAGCTAAGCCTTCTACTTCGCATGGATTTAAAGCTAAATCATGTGTTTCGCATGGATTTAAAGCTAAATCATGTGTTTCGCTTGGATTTGAAGCTAAACCTTCTACATCGCATTTATTTGAAGCTAAATCATGTGTTTTGCATGGATTTGAAGCTAATCCTTCTACATCGCATTGATTTGCAGCTAAATCATGTGTTTCGTATGGATTTGAAGCTAACTCGTTTGTTTCGTCTGCATTTGAAGCTATATCATTTATATCCCAAGTGTTTGAAGCTAAATCATTTGTTTCGCATGGATCTGAAGCTAAAGCTTCTAAATCGCATTGATTTAAAGGTAAATCATGGGATTTGCTTGGCTTTGTAGCTAACTCGTTAGTTTCGTCTGCATTTGAAGCTATATCACATATATCGCTAGTATCTGAAGCTAAATCATTTGTGTCGCAAGGATTTGAAGCTAAACCTTCTACATCGCATTGATTTGAAGCTTAATCATGTGTTTCGCTTGGATTTGAAGCTAACTCGTTCGTTTCGTCTGCATTTGATGCTATATCACTTATATCGCAAGTGTTTAAAGCTAAATCATTTGTTTCGCATGGATTTGAAGCTAACTCGTTCGTTTCGTCTGCATTTGATGCTATATCACTTATATCGCAAGTGTTTGAAGCTAAATCATTTGTTTCGCATGGATTTGAAGCTAAACCTTCTACATCGCATTGATTTGAAGCTAAATCATGTGATTCGCTAGGATTGGAAGCTATGTCGTTTGTTTCGTCTGCATTTGAAGCTGTATCACCTATATCGCAAGTATCTGAATCTAAATCATTTGTGTGTCATAGATTTGAAGCAAAACCTTCTACATCGTATTGATTTGCAGCTAAATCTTGTGTTTCGCATGGATTTGAAGCTAACTCGTCTGTTTCGTCTGCATTTGAAGCTATATCACTTATGTCCCAGGTGTTTGAAAGTAAATTATTTGTGTCGCCTGGATTTGAAGTTAAACCTTCTAAATCGCATTGATTTGAAGCTAAATCGTGTGATTCGCTTGGATTTGAAGCTAACTCGTTTGATTCCCCTGCATTTGAAACTATATCACTTATATCGCAACTATCTGATATTAAATCATTTGTTTCGCATGGATTTGGAGCTAAACATTCTACATCGCATTGATTTAAGCTAAATCATGTGTTTCGCATGGATTTGAAGCTAACTCGTTCGTTTCGTCTGCATTTGATGCTATATCTCTTATATCGCTAGTGTTTAAAGCTAAATCATTTGTTTCGCATGTATTTGAAGCTAACTCGTTAGTTTCGCCTGCATTTGAAGCAATATCAATGTATCGCAAGTAACTGAACCTAAATCATTTGTTTCGCATGGATTTGAAGCTAAGCCTTCTACTTCGTATCGATTTGAAGTTAAATGATATGTATCGCATGGATTTTGGAGCTTCCCCGTTTGATTCGTCTGCATTTCCTGCTGTATCACTTATATCCCAAGTGTTTGTAGGTAAATCATTTGTTTCGCATGGATTTGAAGCTAAACCTTCTACATCGCATTGATTTAAAGCTTAATCATGTGTTTGGCTTGGATTTGAAGCTATAGCTTCTACATCGCTTTGATTTGAAGCTAAATCATGTGTTTTGCATGGATTTGATGCTAACTCGTTTGTTTCCCATGCATTTGAAGCTATATCAGTTATATCGTAAGTATCTCATGCTAAATCAATTGTTTCGCATGGATTTGAAGCTAAACATTCTACATCGCATTGATTTAAGCTAAATCATGTGTTTCGCATGGATTTGAAGCTAACTCGTTCGTTTCGTCTGCATTTGATGCTATATCACTTATATCGCAAGTGTTTAAAGCTAAATCATTTGTTTCGCATGTATTTGAAGCTAACTCGTTAGTTTCGCCTGCATTTGAAGCAATATCAATCTATCGAAAGTAACTGAACCTAAATCATTTGTTTCGCATGGATTTGAAGCTAAGCCTTCTACTTCGTATCGATTTGAAGTTAAATGATATGTATCGCATGGATTTTGGAGCTTCCCCGTTTGATTCGTCTGCATTTCCTGCTGTATCACTTATATCCCAAGTGTTTGTAGGTAAATCATTTGTTTCGCATGGATTTGAAGCTAAACCTTCTACATCGCATTGATTTGCAGCTAAATCATGTGTTTCGCATGGATTTGAAGCTAACTCGTTCGTTTCGTCTGCATTTGATGCTGTATCACTTATATCGCAAGTGTTTAAAGCTAAATCATGTGTTTCGCATGGATTTGAAGCTAACTCGTCTGTTTCGTCTGCATTTGAAGCTCTATCACTTATATGCCAGGCATTTGAAAGTAAATTATTTGTTTCGCCTCGATTTGAAGTTAAACCTTCTAAATCGCATTGATTTGAAGCTAAATCGTGTGATTCGCATGGATTTGAAGCTAACTCGTTTGCTTCCCCTGCAATTGAAACTATATCACTTATATCACAACTATCTGAAGCTAAATCATTTTTTTCGCATGGATTTGAAGCTAAACATTCTACATCGGATTGATTTGCAGCTAAATCATGTGTTTCGCATGGATTTCAAGCTACCCCGTTCGATTCGTCTGCATTTACAGCTATATCACTTATATCACAAGTGCTTGAAGCTAAATCATTTGTTTCGCATGGATTTGAAGCTAAACCTTCTACATCGCATTGATTTGAATCTAAACCTTCTACATCGCATTGATTTGAAGCTAAACCTTCTACATCGCATTGATTTGAAGCTTAATCATGTGTTTCGCTTGGATTTGAAGCTATACCTTCTACATCGCTTTGATTAGAAGCTAAATCATGTGTTTCGCATGGATTTGAAGCTAACTCGTCTGTTTCGTCTGCATTTGAAGCTATATCACTTATGTCCCAGGTGTTTGAAAGTAAATTATTTGTGTCGCCTGGATTTGAAGTTAAACCTTCTAAATCGCATTGATTTGAAGCTAAATCGTGTGATTCGCTTGGATTTGAAGCTAACTCGTTTGATTCCCCTGCATTTGATACTATATCACTTATATCGCAACTATCTGATATTAAATCATTTGTTTCGCATGGATTTGGAGCTAAACATTCTACATCGCATTGATTTAAGCTAAATCATGTGTTTCACATGGATTTGAAGCTAACTCGTTCGTTTCGTCTGCATTTGATGCTATATCACTTATATCGCTAGTGTTTAAAGCTAAATCATTTGTTTCGCATGTATTTGAAGCTAACTCGTTAGTTTCGCCTGCATTTGAAGCAATATCAATGTATCGCAAGTAACTGAACCTAAATCATTTGTTTCGCATGGATTTGAAGCTAAGCCTTCTACTTCGTATCGATTTGAAGTTAAATGATATGTATCGCATGGATTTTGGAGCTTCCCCGTTTGATTCGTCTGCATTTCCTGCTGTATCACTTATATCCCAAGTGTTTGTAGGTAAATCATTTGTTTCGCATGGATTTGAAGCTAAACCTTCTACATCGCATTGATTTAAAGCTTAATCATGTGTTTCGCTTGGATTTGAAGCTATAGCTTCTACATCGCTTTGATTTGAAGCTAAATCATGTGTTTTGCATGGATTTGATGCTAACTCGTTTGTTTCCCATGCATTTGAAGCTATATCAGTTATATCGTAAGTATCTCATGCTAAATCATTTGTTTCGCATGGATTTGAAGCTAAACATTCTACATCGCATTGATTTAAGCTAAATCATGTGTTTCGCATGGATTTGAAGCTAACTCGTTCGTTTCGTCTGCATTTGATGCTATATCACTTATATCGCAAGTGTTTAAAGCTAAATCATTTGTTTCGCATGTATTTGAAGCTAACTCGTTAGTTTCGCCTGCATTGGAAGCAATATCAATGTATCGCAAGTAACTGAACCTAAATCATTTGTTTCGCATGGATTTGAAGCTAAGCCTTCTACTTCGTATCGATTTGAAGTTAAATGATATGTATCGCATGGATTTTGGAGCTTCCCCGTTTGATTCATCTGCATTTCCTGCTGTATCACTTATATCCCAAGTGTTTGTAGGTAAATCATTTGTTTCGCATGGATTTGAAGCTAAACCTTCTACATCGCATTGATTTAAAGCTTAATCATGTGTTTCGCTTGGATTTGAAGCTATAGCTTCTACATCGCTTTGATTTGAAGCTAAATCATGTGTTTTGCATGGATTTGATGCTAACTCGTTTGTTTCCCATGCATTTGAAGCTATATCAGTTATATCGTAAGTATCTCATGCTAAATCATTTGTTTCGCATGGATTTGAAGCTAAACATTCTACATCGCATTGATTTAAGCTAAATCATGTGTTTCGCATGGATTTGAAGCTAACTCGTTCGTTTCGTCTGCATTTGATGCTATATCACTTATATCGCATGTGTTTAAAGCTAAATCATTTGTTTCGCATGTATTTGAAGCTAACTCGTTAGTTTCGCCTGCATTTGAAGCAATATCAATGTATCGCAAGTAACTGAACCTAAATCATTTGTTTCGCATGGATTTGAAGCTAAGCCTTCTACTTCGTATCGATTTGAAGTTAAATGATATGTATCGCATGGATTTTGGAGCTTCCCCGTTTGATTCGTCTGCATTTCCTGCTGTATCACTTATATCCCAAGTGTTTGTAGGTAAATCATTTGTTTCGCATGGATTTGAAGCTAAACCTTCTACATCGCATTGATTTGCAGCTAAATCATGTGTTTCGCACGGATTTGAAGCTAACTCGTTCGTTTCGTCTGCATTTGATGCTGTATCACTTATATCGCAAGTGTTTAAAGCTAAATCATGTGTTTCGCATGGATTTGAAGCTAAACCTTCTATATCGTATCGATTTGAAGCTAAATGATATGTATAGCATGGATTTTGAAGCTACCCCGTTCGATTCGTCTGCATTTACAGCTATATCACTTATATCACAAGTGCTTGAAGCTAAATCATTTGTTTCGCATGGATTTGAAGCTAAACCTTCTACATCGCATTGATTTGAATCTAAACCTTCTACATCGCATTGATTTGAAGCTAAACCTTCTACATCGCATTGATTTGAAGCTTAATCATGTGTTTCGCTTGGATTTGAAGCTATACCTTCTACATCGCTTTGATTAGAAGCTAAATCATGTGTTTCGCATGGATTTGAAGCTAACTCGTTCGTTTCGCCTGCATTTGAAGCTATATCACTTATATCGCAAGTGTTTGAAGCTCAATCATTTGTTTCGCATGGATTTGAAGCTAAACCTTCTACATCGCATTGATTTGAAGCTAAATCATGTGTTTGGCTTGGATTTGAAGCTATACCTTCTACATCGCTTTGATTTGAAGCTAAATCATGTGTTTTGCATGGATTTGAAGATAACTCGTTTGTTTCCCCTCCATTTGAAGCTATATCACTTATATCGCTAGTATCTGAAGCTAAATCATTTGTTTCGCATGGATTTGAAGCTAAGCCTTCTACTTCATATCGATTTGAAGTTAAATGATATGTATCGCATGGATTTTGGAGCTTCCCCGTATGATTCGTTTGCATTTCCTGCTATATCACTTATATCCCAAGTGTTTGTAGGTAAATCATTTGTTTCGCATGGATTTGAAGCTAAACCTTCTACATCGCATTGATTTGCAGCTAAATCATGTGTTTCGCATGGATTTGAAGCTAACTCGTTCGTTTCGTCTGCATTTGATGCTGTATCACTTATATCGCAAGTGTTTAAAGCTAAATCATGTGTTTCGCATGGATTTGAAGCTAACTCGTCTGTTTCGTCTGCATTTGAAGCTATATCACTTATATGCCAGGCATTTGAAAGTAAATTATTTGTTTCGCCTCGATTTGAAGTTAAACCTTCTAAATCGCATTGATTTGAAGCTAAATCGTGTGATTCGCATGGATTTGAAACTAACTCGTTTGCTTCCCCTGCAATTGAAACTATATCACTTATATCGCAACTATCTGAAGCTAAATCATTTTTTTCGCATGGATTTGATGCTAAACATTCTACATCGCATTGATTTGCAGCTAAATCATGTGTTTCGCATGGATTTCAAGCTAACTCGTTCGTTTCGCCTGCATTTGATGCTATATCACTTATATCGCAAGTGTTTGAATCTAAATCATTTGTTTCGCATGGATTTGAAGCTAAACCTTCTACATCGTATCGATTTGAAGCTAAATGACATGTATAGCATGGATTTTGAAGCTACCCCGTTCGATTCGTCTGCATTTACAGCTATATCACTTATATCACAAGTGCTTGAAGCTAAATCATTTGTTCCGCATGGATTTGAAGCTAAACCTTCTACATCGCATTGATTTGCAGCTAAATCATGTGTTTCGCATGGATTTGAAGCTAACTCGTTCGTTTCGTCTGCATTTGATGCTGTATCACTTATATCGCAAGTGTTTAAAGCTATATCATGTGTTTCGCATGGATTTGAAGCTAAACCTTCTACATCGTATCGATTTGAAGCTAAATGATATGTATAGCATGGATTTTGAAGCTACCCCGTTCGATTCATCTGCATTTACAGCTATATCACTTATATCACAAGTGCTTGAAGCTAAATCATTTGTTTCGCATGGTTTTGAAGCTAAACCTTCTACATCGCATTGATTTGAATCTAAACCTTCTACATCGCATTGATTTGAAGCTAAACCTTCTACATCGCATTGATTTGAAGCTTAATCATGTGTTTCGCTTGGATTTGAAGCTATACCTTCTACATCGCTTTGATTAGAAGCTAAATCATGTGTTTCGCATGGATTTGAAGCTAACTCGTTCGTTTCGCCTGCATTTGAAGCTATATCACTTATATCGCAAGTGTTTGAAGCTCAATCATTTGTTTCGCATGGATTTGAAGCTAAACCTTCTACATCGCATTGATTTGAAGCTAAATCATGTGTTTGGCTTGGATTTGAAGCTATACCTTCTACATCGCTTTGATTTGAAGCTAAATCATGTGTTTTGCATGGATTTGAAGATAACTCGTTTGTTTCCCCTCCATTTGAAGCTATATCACTTATATCGCTAGTATCTGAAGCTAAATCATTTGTTTCGCATGGATTTGAAGCTAAGCCTTCTACTTCATATCGATTTGAAGTTAAATGATATGTATCGCATGGATTTTGGAGCTTCCCCGTATGATTCGTTTGCATTTGCTGCTATATCACTTATATCCCAAGTGTTTGTAGGTAAATCATTTGTTTCGCATGGATTTGAAGCTAAACCTTCTACATCGCATTGATTTGAAGCTAAATCATGTGATTCGCTTGGATTGGAAGCTAACTCGTTTATTTCGTCTGCATTTGAAACTGTATCACTTATATCGCAAGTATCTGATGCTTAATCATTTGTGTAGCTTGGATTTGAAGCTAAATCTTCTACATAGCATTGAATTGAAGCTTCATCATGTGTTTTGCATGAATTTGAAGCTAACTCGTTTGTTTCTCCTGCATTTGAATCTATATCACTTATATCGCATGTATCTGATGCTAAATCAATTGTATCGCTTGGATTTGAAGCTAAACCTTCTACATCGCATTGATTTGAAGCTAAATCATGTGATTCGTTTGGATTTGAAGCTAACTCGTTTGTTTCGTCTGCATTTGTAGCTATATCACTTATATCCCAAGAGTTTGAAGCTAAATCATGTGTTTCGCTTGGATATGAAGCTAACTCGTTTGTTTCCGTCAGCATTTGAAGCTATATCACTTGTATCGCAAGTATTTGAAGCTAAATCACTTGTGTCGCATGGATTTGAAGCTAAACATTCTACATCGCATTGATTTGCAGCTAAATCATGTGTTTCGCATGGATTTGATGCTAACTCGTTCGTTTCCCCTGCATTTGGAGCTATTTCAGTTATATCGCAAGTATCTGATGCTAAATCATTTGTTTCGCATGGATTTGAAGCTAAAACTTCTACATCGCATTGATTTGAAGCTAAATCATGTGTTTTGCATGGATTTTATGCTAACCCATTTGTTTCCCCTGCATTTGAAGCTATATCAGTTATATCGCAAGTATCTGATGCTAAATCATTTGTTTCGTATGGATTTGAAGCTAAACCTTCTACATCGCATTGATTTGCAGCTAAATCTTGTGTTTCGCATGGATTTGAAGCTAACTCGTTCGTTTCGCCTGCATTTGATGCTATATCACTCATATCGCATGTGTTTGATGCTAAATCATTTGTTTCGCATGGATTTGAAGCTAAACCTTCTACATCGTATCGATTTGAATCTAAATGATATGTATCGCATGGATTTTGAAGCTACCCCGTTTGATTCGTCTGCATTTGCAGCTATATCACTTATATCACAAGTGCTTGAAGCTAAATCATTTGTTTCGCATGGATTTGAATCTAAACCTTCTACATCGCATTGATTTGAAGCTTAATCATGTGTTTCGCTTGGATTTGAAGCTGTAGCTTCTACATCGCTTTGATTTGAAGCTAAATCATGTGTTTCGCATGGATTTGATGCTAACTCGTTTGTTTCCCATGCATTTGAAGCTATATCAGTTATATCGTAAGTACCTCATGCTAAATCATTTGTTTCGCATGGATTTGAAGCTAAACATTCTACATCGCATTGATTTAAGCTAAATCATGTGTTTCGCATGAATTTGAAGCTAACTCGTTTGTTTCTCCTGCATTTGAATCTATATCACTTATATCGCATGTATCTGATGCAAAATCAATTGTATCGCATGGATTTGAAGATAATCCTTCAACTTCGAATTGATTTGAAGCTAAATCATGTGTTTCGTTTGGATTGGAAACTAGCTCGCTTATTTCGTCTGCATTTGAAGCTGTATCACTTATATCGCAAGTGTCTAAAGCTAAATCATTTGTGTCTCATGAATTTGAAGCTAAACCTTCTACATAGCATTGCTTTGCAGCTAAATCATGAGTTTCGCATGGTTTTGAAGCTAACTCGTTTGTTACGTCTGCATTTGAAGCTATATCACATATATCCCAAGTGTTTCAAGCTCAATCATTTGCTTCGCATGGGTTTGAAGTTAAACCTTCTAAATCGCATTGATTTGAAGCTAAATCGTATGATTCGCTTGGATTTGAAGATAACTCGTTTGCTTCCCCTCCATGTGAAGCTATATCACTTATATCGCTAGTATCTGAAGCTAAATCATTTGTTTCGCATGGATTTGAAGCTAAACCTTCTACATCGCATTAATTTGAAGCTAAATCATATGATTCGCTTGAATTAGAAGCTAACTCGTTGGTTTCGTCTGCATTTGAAGCTGTATCACTTATATCGCAAGTATCTGAATCTAAATCATTTGTTTCGCATGGGTTTGATGCTAAGACTTCTACTTTGCATTGATTTTAAGCTAAGTCATGTATATCGCATGGATTTCGAAGCTAACTCGTTTGTTTCGTCTGTATTTGAAGCTGTATCACTTATATCGCAAGTATCTGAATCTAAATCATTTGTGTCTCTTGGATTTGAAGCAAAACCTTCTACATCGCATTGATTTGTTGCTAAATCATGTGTTTCGCATGGAATTGAAGCTAACTGGTTTGATTCGGCTGCATTAGAAGCTATATCACTTATATCCCAAGTGTTTGAATCTAAATCATTTGTTTCGCATGGATTTGAAGCTAAACCTTGTACATCGCATTGATTAGAAGCTAAAATATGTGTATCGCACTGATTTTGAAGCTAACTCGTTTGCTTAGTCTGAATTTGAAGCTATGTCACTCATATCCCAAGTGTTTGATGCTAAATCAATTGTTTCGCATGGATTTGAAGGTAAACCTTCTACATCGGATTGTTTTGAAGTTAAATCATGTGTTTCGCTTAGATACGAAGCTAACTCGCTTGTTTAATTTGCATTTGAAACTATATCACTTATATCGCAAGTATCTTATGCTAAATCATTTGTTTCGCATGAATTTGAAGCTAAACCTTCTATATCGCATTGATTTGTAGCTGAATCATGTGTTTCGCACGGACATGAAACTAACTCGTTTGTTTCGTCTGCATTTGAAGCTATATCACTTATATCCCAAGTGTTTGAATCTAAATCATTTGTTTCGCATGGATTTGAAGCTAAACTTTCTACATCCCATTGATTTGAAGCTTAATCATGTGTTTTGCATGGATTTGAAGTTAACTCGTTTGTTTCGACTGCATGTCAAGCTATATCACTTATATCCCAAGTGTTTGAGGCTAAATCATTTGTTTCGCATGGATTTGAATCTAACTCGATTCTTTCGTCTGCAATTGAAGCTATATCACTTATACCGCAAGTATTTGAAGGAAAATCATGTGGTTTGCATGGATTTGAAGCTAACTCGTTTGTTTCCCTTGCATTTGAAGCTATATCACTTATATCGCAAGTATCTGAAGCTAAATCATTTGTTTCGCATGGATTTGAAGCTAACTCGTTTGTTCCGTGTGCAATTGAAGCTATATCACTTATACCGCAAGTATTTGAAGGAAAATCATGTGTTTTGCATGGATTTGAAGCTAACTCGTATGTTTCCCTGCATTTGAAGCTACATCACTTATATCGCAAGTATCTGAAGCTAAATCAATTGCTTCGCATGGATTTGAAGCTCATTCGTTCGTTTCGCCTGCATATCATGCTATATCGCTTATGTCGCAAGTAGCTGAAGCTAAATCATTTGTGTCGCATGGATTTGAAGCTAAACCTTGTACATAGCATTGATTTGAAGCTTAATCATGTGTTTTGCATGGATTTGAAGTTAACTCGTTTGTTTCGACTGCATGTGAAGCTATATCACTTATATCCCAAGTGTTTGAGGCTAAATCATTTGGTTCGCATGGATTTGAATCTAACTCGATTCTTTCGTCTGCAATTGAAGCTATATCACTTATACCGCAAGTATTTGAAGGAAAATCATGTAGTTTTCATGGATTTGAAGCTAACTCGTTTGTTTCGACTGCATTTAAAGCTATATCACTTATGTCGCAAGTATCTGAAGCTCAATCATTCGTGTCGCATGGATTTGAAGCTAAATCATGTGTTTTGCATGGATTTGATGCTATACCTTCTACATCGCTTTGATTTGAAGCTAAATCATGTGTTCTGCATGGATTTGATGCTAACTCGTTTGTTTCCCCTGCATTTGAAGCTATTTCAGTTATATCGCAAGTATCTGATGCTAAATCATGTGTTTCGCTTGGATTTGAAGCTAAACCTTCTCCGTCGCATTGATTTGAAGCTAAGGCATGTGTTTTGCATGGATTTGTAGCTAACTCGTTAGTTTCGCCTGCATTTGAAGCAATATCAATGTATCGCAAGTATCTGAACCTAAATCATTTGTATCGCATGGATTTGAAGCTAAGCCTTCTACTTCGTATCGATTTGAAGTTAAATGATATGTATCGCATGGATTTTGAAGCTTCCCCGTATGATTCGTCTGCATTTCCTGCTATGTCACTTACTATATCATTTACATCGCTTTGATTTGAAGCTAAATCATGTGTTTTGCATGGAATTGATGTTAACTCGTTTGTTTGCCCTGCATTTGAAGCTATTTCAGTTATATCGCAAGTATCTGATGCTATATCATGTGTTTCGCTTGGATTTGAAGCTAAACCTTTTACATCGCATTGATTTGCAGCTAAATCATATGTTTTGCATGGTTTTGATGCTAACTCGTTTGTTTCCCCTGCATTTGAAGCTATATCAGTTATATCGCAAGTATCTTATGCTAAATCCTTTGTTTCGCATGGATTTGAAGCTAAACCTTCTACATCGCATTGATTTGCAGCTAAATCATGTGTTTCGCATGGATTTGATGCTAACTCGGTCGTTTCGCCTGCATTTGATGCTATATCACTTATATCGCAAGTATCTGAAGCTAAATCATTTGTTTCGTATAGATTTGAAGTATAACCTTCTACATCGCATTGATTTGAAGCTAAATCATGTGTTTCGCATGGATTTGAAGCTAACTCGTTAGTTTCGCCTGCATTTGAAGCAATATCAATGTATCGCAAGTATCTGAACCTAAATCATTTGTTTCGCATGGATTTGAATCTAAGTCTTCTACTTCGTATCGATTTGAAGTTAAATGATGTGTATCGCATGAATTTTGAAGCTAACTCGTTTGATTCGTCTGCATTTGAAGCTATATCAGTTATGTCGCAAGTAGCTGATGCTAAATCATTTGTTTCGCATGGATTTGAAGCGAAACCTTCTACATCACATTGATTTGCAGCTAAATCATGTGTTTGGCATGGATTTGAAGCTAACTCGGTCGTTTCGCCTGCATTTGATGCTATATCGCTTATGTCGCAAGTAGCTGAAGCTAAATCATTTGTGTCGCATGGATTTGAAGCTAAACCTTGTACATAGCATTGATTCGAAGCTTAATCATGTGTTTTGCATGGATTTGAAGCTAACTCGTATGTTTAGACTGCATTTGAAGCTATATCACTTATGTCGCAAGTATCTGAAGCAAAATCATTTGTTTCGCATGGATTTGAAGCTAACTCGTTTGTTTCGTCTGCAATTGAAGCTATATCACTTATACCGCAACTATTTGAAGGAAAATCATGTAGTTTTCATGGATTTGAAGCTAACTCGTTTGTTTCGACTGTATTTAAAGCTATATCACTTATGTCGCAAGTATCTGAAGCTCAATCATTCGTGTCGCATGGATTTGAAGCTAAATCATGTGTTTTGCATGGATTTGATGCTATACCTTCTACATCGCTTTGATTTGAAGCTAAATCATGTGTTCTGCATGGATTTGATGCTAACTCGTTTGTTTCCCCTGTATTTGAAGCTATTTCAGTTATATCGCAAGTATCTGAAGTTAAATCATTTGTTTCGCACGGATTTGAAGCTAAACCTTCTACATCGTATTGATTTGAAGCTAAATGATGTGTACCGCAGGGATTTTGAAGCTAACTCGTTAGATTCGTCTGCATTTGAAGCTATATCACTTGTATCGCTAGTATCTGAAGCTAAATCATTTTTTTCGCATGGATTTGAAGCTAAATATTCTACATCGCATTGATTTGCAGCTAAATCATGTGTTTCGTATGGATTTGAAGCTAACTCGTTCGTTTCGCCTGCATTTGAAGCTATATCAGTTATATCGCAAGTATCTGAAGCTAAATCATTTGTTTCGCATGGATTTGAAGCTAAACCTTCTACATCGCATTGATTTGAAGCTAAATCATGTGTTTTGCATGGATTTTATGCTAACTCGTTTGTTTCCCCTGCATTTGAAGCTATATCAGTTATATCGCAAGTATCTGATGCTAAATCATGTGTTTCGCATGGATTTGAAGCTAACTCGTTAGTTTCGTCTGCATTTGAAGCTATATCACTTATATCGCTAGTATCTGAAGTTAAATCATTTGTTTCGCACGGATTTGAAGCTAAACCTTCTACATCGTATTGATTTGAAGCTAAATGATGTGTACCGCAGGGATTTTGAAGCTAACTCGTTAGATTCGTCTGCATTTGAAGCTATATCACTTGTATCGCTAGTATCTGAAGCTAAATCATTTTTTTCGCATGGATTTGAAGCTAAATATTCTACATCGCATTGATTTGCAGCTAAATCATGTGTTTCGTATGGATTTGAAGCTAACTCGTTCGTTTCGCCTGCATTTGAAGCTATATCAGTTATATCGCAAGTATCTGAAGCTAAATCATTTGTTTCGCATGGATTTGAAGCTAAACCTTCTACATCGCATTGATTTGAAGCTAAATCATGTGTTTTGCATGGATTTTATGCTAACTCGTTTGTTTCCCCTGCATTTGAAGCTATATCAGTTATATCGCAAGTATCTGATGCTAAATCATGTGTTTCGCATGGATTTGAAGCTAACTCGTTAGATTCGTCTGCATTTGAAGCTATATCACTTGTATCGCTAGTATCTGAAGCTAAATCATTTTTTTCGCATGGATTTGAAGCTAAATATTCTACATCGCATTGATTTGCAGCTAAATCATGTGTTTCGTATGGATTTGAAGCTAACTCGTTCGTTTCGCCTGCATTTGAAGCTATATCAGTTATATCGCAAGTATCTGAAGCTAAATCATTTGTTTCGCATGGATTTGAAGCTAAACCTTCTACATCGTATTGATTTAAAGCTAAATCATGTGTTTCGCTTGGATATGAACCTAACTCGTTTGTTTCCGTCTGCATTTGAAGCTATATCACTTGTACCGCAAGTAACTGAAGCTAAATCATTTGTGTCGCAAGGATTTGAAGCTAAACCTTCTGCATAGCATTGATTTGAAGCTTAATCATGTGTTTCGCATGGATTTGAAGCTAACTCGTTAGTTTCGTCTGCATTTGAAGCTATATCACTTGTATCGCTAGTATCTGAAGCTAAATCATTTTTTTCGCATGGATTTGAAGCTAAATATTCTACATCGCATTGATTTGCAGCTAAATCATGTGTTTCGTATGGATTTGAAGCTAACTCGTTCGTTTCGCCTGCATTTGAAGCTATATCAGTTATATCGCAAGTATCTGAAGCTAAATCATTTGTTTCGCATGGATTTGAAGCTAAACCTTCTACATCGCATTGATTTGAAGCTAAATCATGTGTTTTGCATGGATTTTATGCTAACTCGTTTGTTTCCCCTGCATTTGAAGCTATATCAGTTATATCGCAAGTATCTGATGCTAAATCATGTGTTTCGCATGGATTTGAAGCTAACTCGTTAGTTTCGTCTGCATTTGAAGCTATATCACTTATATCGCTAGTATCTGAAGCTAAATAATTTGTTTCGCATGTATTAGAAGCTAGACTTTCTACATCGCATTGATTTGAAGCTAAATCATGTGACTCGCTTGGATTGGCAGCTAAATCGTTTGTTTCGTCTGCATTTGAAGATATATCACTTATATCCCAAGTGTTTGAAGATAAATCATTTGTTTCGCATGGATTTGAAGATAAACCTTCTACATCGCATTGGTTTGATGCCAAATCATGTGTTTCGCATGGGTTTGAAGCTAATTCATGTGTTTCGCATGGATTTGAATCTTAACCTTATACTTCGCATTGATTTGTTGCTAAATCATGTGTTTCGCATGGAATTGAAGTTAACTGGTTTTATTCGTCTGCATTTGAAGCAATATCACTTATATCGCAAGTATCTGAAGCTAAATCATTGGTTTCGCATGGATTTGAAGCTAATCCTTCTACATCGCACTGATTTGCTGCTATATCATGTGTTTCGCATGGAATTGAAGCTTACTGGTTTGATTCGTCTGCATTTGAAGCAATATCACTTATATCGCAAGTGTCTGAATCTAAATCATTAGTTTCGCATGGATTTCAAGCTAAACCTTCTGCATCGCATTAATTTTAACTAAATCATGATCTTCGCATGGATTTGGAGCTAACTCGTTTGTTTCGTCTGCCTTTGAAGCTATACCACTTATATCGCAAGTATCTGAAGCTAAATCATTCGTTTCGCATGTATTTGAAGCTAAACCTTCTACATTGCATTGATTTACTGCTAAATCATGTGTTTCGCATGGATTTGAAGCTAACTCGTTTATTTCGTCTGCATTTGAAACTGTATCACTTATACCGCAAGTATATGAAGCTTAATCATTTGTGTCGCTTGGATTAGAAGCCAACCTTCCCCATAGCATTGAATTGAAGCTTAATCACCTGTTTTGCATGAATTTGAAGCTAACTCGTTTGTTTCTCCTGCATTTGAATCTATATCACTTATATCGCATGTATCTGATGCAAAATCAATTGTATCGCATGGATTTGAAGATAATCCTTCAACTTCGAATTGATTTGAAGCTAAATCATGTGTTTCGTTTGGATTGGAAACTAGCTCGCTTATTTCGTCTGCATTTGAAGCTGTATCACTTATATCGCAAGTGTCTAAAGCTAAATCATTTGTGTCTCATGAATTTGAAGCTAAACCTTCTACATAGCATTGCTTTGCAGCTAAATCATGAGTTTCGCATGGTTTTGAAGCTAACTCGTTTGTTACGTCTGCATTTGAAGCTATATCACATATATCCCAAGTGTTTCAAGCTCAATCATTTGCTTCGCATGGGTTTGAAGTTAAACCTTCTAAATCGCATTGATTTGAAGCTAAATCGTATGATTCGCTTGGATTTGAAGATAACTCGTTTGCTTCCCCTCCATGTGAAGCTATATCACTTATATCGCTAGTATCTGAAGCTAAATCATTTGTTTCGCATGGATTTGAAGCTAAACCTTCTACATCGCATTAATTTGAAGCTAAATCATATGATTCGCTTGAATTAGAAGCTAACTCGTTGGTTTCGTCTGCATTTGAAGCTGTATCACTTATATCGCAAGTATCTGAATCTAAATCATTTGTTTCGCATGGGTTTGATGCTAAGACTTCTACTTTGCATTGATTTTAAGCTAAGTCATGTATATCGCATGGATTTCGAAGCTAACTCGTTTGTTTCGTCTGTATTTGAAGCTGTATCACTTATATCGCAAGTATCTGAATCTAAATCATTTGTGTCTCTTGGATTTGAAGCAAAACCTTCTACATCGCATTGATTTGTTGCTAAATCATGTGTTTCGCATGGAATTGAAGCTAACTGGTTTGATTCGGCTGCATTAGAAGCTATATCACTTATATCCCAAGTGTTTGAATCTAAATCATTTGTTTCGCATGGATTTGAAGCTAAACCTTGTACATCGCATTGATTAGAAGCTAAAATATGTGTATCGCACTGATTTTGAAGCTAACTCGTTTGCTTAGTCTGAATTTGAAGCTATGTCACTCATATCCCAAGTGTTTGATGCTAAATCAATTGTTTCGCATGGATTTGAAGGTAAACCTTCTACATCGGATTGTTTTGAAGTTAAATCATGTGTTTCGCTTAGATACGAAGCTAACTCGCTTGTTTAATTTGCATTTGAAACTATATCACTTATATCGCAAGTATCTTATGCTAAATCATTTGTTTCGCATGAATTTGAAGCTAAACCTTCTATATCGCATTGATTTGTAGCTGAATCATGTGTTTCGCACGGACATGAAACTAACTCGTTTGTTTCGTCTGCATTTGAAGCTATATCACTTATATCCCAAGTGTTTGAATCTAAATCATTTGTTTCGCATGGATTTGAAGCTAAACTTTCTACATCCATTGATTTGAAGCTTAATCATGTGTTTTGCATGGATTTGAAGTTAACTCGTTTGTTTCGACTGCATGTCAAGCTATATCACTTATATCCCAAGTGTTTGAGGCTAAATCATTTGTTTCGCATGGATTTGAATCTAACTCGATTCTTTCGTCTGCAATTGAAGCTATATCACTTATACCGCAAGTATTTGAAGGAAAATCATGTGGTTTGCATGGATTTGAAGCTAACTCGTTTGTTTCCCTTGCATTTGAAGCTATATCACTTATATCGCAAGTATCTGAAGCTAAATCATTTGTTTCGCATGGATTTGAAGCTAACTCGTTTGTTCCGTGTGCAATTGAAGCTATATCACTTATACCGCAAGTATTTGAAGGAAAATCATGTGTTTTGCATGGATTTGAAGCTAACTCGTATGTTTCCCTGCATTTGAAGCTACATCACTTATATCGCAAGTATCTGAAGCTAAATCAATTGCTTCGCATGGATTTGAAGCTCATTCGTTCGTTTCGCCTGCATATCATGCTATATCGCTTATGTCGCAAGTAGCTGAAGCTAATCATTTGTGTCGCATGGATTTGAAGCTAAACCTTGTACATAGCATTGATTTGAAGCTTAATCATGTGTTTTGCATGGATTTGAAGTTAACTCGTTTGTTTCGACTGCATGTGAAGCTATATCACTTATATCCCAAGTGTTTGAGGCTAAATCATTTGGTTCGCATGGATTTGAATCTAACTCGATTCTTTCGTCTGCAATTGAAGCTATATCACTTATACCGCAAGTATTTGAAGGAAAATCATGTAGTTTTCATGGATTTGAAGCTAACTCGTTTGTTTCGACTGCATTTAAAGCTATATCACTTATGTCGCAAGTATCTGAAGCTCAATCATTCGTGTCGCATGGATTTGAAGCTAAATCATGTGTTTTGCATGGATTTGATGCTATACCTTCTACATCGCTTTGATTTGAAGCTAAATCATGTGTTCTGCATGGATTTGATGCTAACTCGTTTGTTTCCCCTGCATTTGAAGCTATTTCAGTTATATCGCAAGTATCTGATGCTAAATCATGTGTTTCGCTTGGATTTGAAGCTAAACCTTCTCCGTCGCATTGATTTGAAGCTAAGGCATGTGTTTTGCATGGATTTGTAGCTAACTCGTTAGTTTCGCCTGCATTTGAAGCAATATCAATGTATCGCAAGTATCTGAACCTAAATCATTTGTATCGCATGGATTTGAAGCTAAGCCTTCTACTTCGTATCGATTTGAAGTTAAATGATATGTATCGCATGGATTTTGAAGCTTCCCCGTATGATTCGTCTGCATTTCCTGCTATGTCACTTACTATATCATTTACATCGCTTTGATTTGAAGCTAAATCATGTGTTTTGCATGGAATTGATGTTAACTCGTTTGTTTGCCCTGCATTTGAAGCTATTTCAGTTATATCGCAAGTATCTGATGCTATATCATGTGTTTCGCTTGGATTTGAAGCTAACCTTTTACATCGCATTGATTTGCAGCTAAATCATATGTTTTGCATGGTTTTGATGCTAACTCGTTTGTTTCCCTGCATTTGAAGCTATATCAGTTATATCGCAAGTATCTTATGCTAAATCCTTTGTTTCGCATGGATTTGAAGCTAAACCTTCTACATCGCATTGATTTGCAGCTAAATCATGTGTTTCGCATGGATTTGATGCTAACTCGGTCGTTTCGCCTGCATTTGATGCTATATCACTTATATCGCAAGTATCTGAAGCTAAATCATTTGTTTCGTATAGATTTGAAGTATAACCTTCTACATCGCATTGATTTGAAGCTAAATCATGTGTTTCGCATGGATTTGAAGCTAACTCGTTAGTTTCGCCTGCATTTGAAGCAATATCAATGTATCGCAAGTATCTGAACCTAAATCATTTGTTTCGCATGGATTTGAATCTAAGTCTTCTACTTCGTATCGATTTGAAGTTAAATGATGTGTATCGCATGAATTTTGAAGCTAACTCGTTTGATTCGTCTGCATTTGAAGCTATATCAGTTATGTCGCAAGTAGCTGATGCTAAATCATTTGTTTCGCATGGATTTGAAGCGAAACCTTCTACATCACATTGATTTGCAGCTAAATCATGTGTTTGGCATGGATTTGAAGCTAACTCGGTCGTTTCGCCTGCATTTGATGCTATATCGCTTATGTCGCAAGTAGCTGAAGCTAAATCATTTGTGTCGCATGGATTTGAAGCTAAACCTTGTACATAGCATTGATTCGAAGCTTAATCATGTGTTTTGCATGGATTTGAAGCTAACTCGTATGTTTAGACTGCATTTGAAGCTATATCACTTATGTCGCAAGTATCTGAAGCAAAATCATTTGTTTCGCATGGATTTGAAGCTAACTCGTTTGTTTCGTCTGCAATTGAAGCTATATCACTTATACCGCAACTATTTGAAGGAAAATCATGTAGTTTTCATGGATTTGAAGCTAACTCGTTTGTTTCGACTGTATTTAAAGCTATATCACTTATGTCGCAAGTATCTGAAGCTCAATCATTCGTGTCGCATGGATTTGAAGCTAAATCATGTGTTTTGCATGGATTTGATGCTATACCTTCTACATCGCTTTGATTTGAAGCTAAATCATGTGTTCTGCATGGATTTGATGCTAACTCGTTTGTTTCCCCTGTATTTGAAGCTATTTCAGTTATATCGCAAGTATCTGATGCTAAATCATGTGTTTCGCTTGGATTTGAAGCTAAACCTTCTCCGTCGCATTGATTTGAAGCTAAGGCATGTGTTTTGCATGGATTTGATGGTAACTCATTGTTTCCCCTGCATTTGAATCTATATCAGTCATATCGCAAGTATCTGAAGTTAAATCATTTGTTTCGCACGGATTTGAAGCTAAACCTTCTACATCGTATTGATTTGAAGCTAAATGATGTGTACCGCAGGGATTTTGAAGCTAACTCGTTAGATTCGTCTGCATTTGAAGCAATATCAGTTATATCTCAAGTGTCTGATGCTAAATCATTTGTTTCGCATGAATTTTAAGCTAAACCTTCTACATCGCATTGATTGAAGCTAAATCATGGGTTTCGCTTGCATTTGAAGCTACACCTTCTACATCGCTTTGATTTGAAGCTAAATCATGTGTTCTGCATGGATTTGATGCTAACTCGTTTGTTTCCCCTGCATTTGAAGCTATTTCAGTTATATCGCAAGTATCTGATGCTAAATCATTTGTTTCGCATGGATTTGAAGCATAGCCTTCTAATTCGCATGGATTTAAAGCTAAATGATGTGTACCGCATGGATTTTGGAGCTAACTCGTTTGATTCGTCTGCATTTGATGCTATATCACTTATATCGCAAGTATCTGAAGCTAAATCATTTGTTTCGCATGGTTTGAAGCTAAACCTTCTACATCGTATTGATTCGAAGCTAAATCATTTGTTTCGCATGGATTTGAAGCTAAGCCTTCTATTTCGCATGGATTTAAAGCTAAATGATGTGTATGGCATGGATTTTGAAGCTAACTCGTTTGATTCGTCTGCATTTGAAGCTATATCACTTATATCCCAAGTGTTTGATGCTAAATCATTTGTTTCGCCTGGATTTGACGCTAAACCTTCTAAATCGCATTGATTTGAAGTTAAATCATGTGTTTCGCTTGGATTTGAAGCTAAACTTTCTACATCGCATTGATTTGAAGCTAAATCATGTCTTTTGCATGGATTTGAAGATAACTCGTTTGTTTTCCCTCCATTTGAAGCTATATCACTTATATCGCTAGTATCTGAAGCTAAATCATTTGTTTCGCATGGATTTGAAGCTAAGCCTTCTACGTCATATCGATTTGAAGTTAAATGATATGTATCGCATGGATTTTGGAGCTTCCCCGTATGATTCGTTTGCATTTCCTGCTATATCACTTATATCCCAAGTGTTTGTAGGTAAATCATTTGTTTCGCATGGATTTGAAGCTAAACCTTCTACATCGCATTGTTTTGAAGCTAAATCATGTGTTTCGCTTGGATTTGAAGCTATACCTTCTACATCGCTTTGATTTGAAGCTAAATCATGTGATTCGTTTGGATTTGAAGCTAACTCGTTTGTGTCGCCTGCATTTGAAGCAATATCAATGTATCGCAAGTAACTGAACCTAAATCATTTGTTTCGCATGGATTTGAAGGTAAGCCTTCTACTCCGTATCGATTTGAAGTTAAATGATATGTATCGCATGGATTTTGGAGCTTCCCCGTTTGATTCGTCTGCATTTCCTGCTATATCACTTATATCCCAAGTGTTTGTAGGTAAATCATTTGTTTCGCATGGATTTGAAGCTAAACCTTCTACATCGCATTGATTTGCAGCTAAATCGTGTGATTCGCATGGATTTGAAGCTAACTCGTTTGCTTCCCCTGCAATTGAAACTATATCACTTATATCGCAACTATCTGAAGCTAAATCATTTTTTTCGCATGGATTTGAAGCTAAACATTCTACATCGCAATGATTTGCAGCTAAATCATGTGTTTCGCATGGATTTGAAGCTAACTCGTTCGTTTCGCCTGCATTTGATGCTATATCACTTATATCGCAAGTGTTTGAAGCTAAATCATTTGTTTCGCATGGATTTGAAGCTAAACCTTCTACATCGTATCGATTTGAAGCTAAATGATATGTATAGCATGGATTTTGAAGCTACCCCGTTTGATTCGTCTGCATTTGCAGCTATATCACTTATATCACAAGTGCTTGAAGCTAAATCATTTGTTTCGCATGGATTTGAAGCTAAACCTTCTACATCGCATTGATTTGAAGCTAAACCTTCTACATCGCATTGATTTGAAGCTTAATCATGTGTTTCGCTTGGATTTAAAGCTATACCTTCTACATCGCATTGATTTGAAGCTAAATCATGTGTTTTGCATGGATTTGATGCGAACTCGTTTGTTTCCCCTGCATTTGAAGCTATATCAGATATATCGCAAGTATCTGATGCTAAATCATTTGTTTCGCTTGGATTTGAAGCTAAACCTTCTACATCGTATCGATTTGATGCTAAATGATATGTATAGCATGGATTTTGAAGCTACCTCGTTTGATTCGTCTGCATTTGCAGCTATATCACTTATATCACACGTGCTTGAAGCTAAATAATTTGTTTCGCATGGATTTGAAGCTAAACCTTCTACATCGCATTGATTTAGTTTAATCATGTGTTTCGCTTGGATTTGAAGCTATACCTTCTACATCGCTTTGATTTGAAGCTAAATCATGTGTTTTGCATGGATTTGATGCTAACTCGTTCGTTTCCCCTGCATTTGGAGCTATTTCAGTTATATCGCAAGTATCTGATGCTAAATCATTTGTTTCGCATGGATTTGAAGCTAAAACTTCTACATCGCATTGATTTGAAGCTAAATCATGTGTTTGGCATGGATTTGAAGCTAACTCGGTCGTTTCGCCTGCATTTGATGCTATATCACTTATATCGCAAGTATCTGAAGCTAAATCATTTGTTTCGTATAGATTTGAAGCTAAACCTTCTACATCGTATTGATTTGAAGCTAAATGATGTGTACCGCAGGGATTTTGAAGCTAACTCGTTAGATTCGTCTGCATTTGAAGCAATATCAGTTATATCTCAAGTGTCTGATGCTAAATCATTTGTTTCGCATGAATTTTAAGCTAAACCTTCTACATCGCATTGATTTGAATCTAAATCATGGGTTTCGCTTGCATTTGAAGCTATACCTTCTACATCGCTTTGATTTGAATCTAAATCATGTGTTCTGCATGGATTTGATGCTAACTCGTTTGTTTCCCCTGCATTTGAAGCTATTTCAGTTATATCGCAAGTACTGGTGCTAAATCATTTGTTTCGCATGGATTTGAAGCATAGCCTTCTAATTCGCATGGATTTAAAGCTAAATGATGTGTACCGCATGGATTTTGGAGCTAACTCGTTGATTCGTCTGCATTTGATGCTATATCACTTATACCGCAAGTATTTGAAGGAAAATCATGTGGTTTGCATGGATTTGAAGCTAACTCGTTTGTTTCCCTTGCATTTGAAGCTATATCACTTATATCGCAAGTATCTGAAGCTAAATCATTTGTTTCGCATGGATTTGAAGCTAACTCGTTTGTTCCGTGTGCAATTGAAGCTATATCACTTATACCGCAAGTATTTGAAGGAAAATCATGTGTTTTGCATGGATTTGAAGCTAACTCGTATGTTTCCCTGCATTTGAAGCTACATCACTTATATCGCAAGTATCTGAAGCTAAATCAATTGCTTCGCATGGATTTGAAGCTCATTCGTTCGTTTCGCCTGCATATCATGCTATATCGCTTATGTCGCAAGTAGCTGAAGCTAAATCATTTGTGTCGCATGGATTTGAAGCTAAACCTTGTACATAGCATTGATTTGAAGCTTAATCATGTGTTTTGCATGGATTTGAAGTTAACTCGTTTGTTTCGACTGCATGTGAAGCTATATCACTTATATCCCAAGTGTTTGAGGCTAAATCATTTGGTTCGCATAGATTTGAATCTAACTCGATTCTTTCGTCTGCAATTGAAGCTATATCACTTATACCGCAAGTATTTGAAGGAAAATCATGTAGTTTTCATGGATTTGAAGCTAACTCGTTTGTTTCGACTGCATTTAAAGCTATATCACTTATGTCGCAAGTATCTGAAGCTCAATCATTCGTGTCGCATGGATTTGAAGCTAAATCATGTGTTTTGCATGGATTTGATGCTATACCTTCTACATCGCTTTGATTTGAAGCTAAATCATGTGTTCTGCATGGATTTGATGCTAACTCGTTTGTTTCCCCTGCATTTGAAGCTATTCAGTTATATCGCAAGTATCTGATGCTAAATCATGTGTTTCGCTTGGATTTGAAGCTAAACCTTCTCCGTCGCATTGATTTGAAGCTAAGGCATGTGTTTTGCATGGATTTGTAGCTAACTCGTTAGTTTCGCCTGCATTTGAAGCAATATCAATGTATCGCAAGTATCTGAACCTAAATCATTTGTATCGCATGGATTTGAAGCTAAGCCTTCTACTTCGTATCGATTTGAAGTTAAATGATATGTATCGCATGGATTTTGAAGCTTCCCGTATGATTCGTCTGCATTTCCTGCTATGTCACTTACTATATCATTTACATCGCTTTGATTTGAAGCTAAATCATGTGTTTTGCATGGAATTGATGTTAACTCGTTTGTTTGCCCTGCATTTGAAGCTATTTCAGTTATATCGCAAGTATCTGATGCTATATCATGTGTTTCGCTTGGATTTGAAGCTAAACCTTTTACATCGCATTGATTTGCAGCTAAATCATATGTTTTGCATGGTTTTGATGCTAACTCGTTTGTTTCCCCTGCATTTGAAGCTATATCAGTTATATCGCAAGTATCTTATGCTAAATCCTTTGTTTCGCATGGATTTGAAGCTAAACCTTCTACATCGCATTGATTTGCAGCTAAATCATGTGTTTCGCATGGATTTGATGCTAACTCGGTCGTTTCGCCTGCATTTGATGCTATATCACTTATATCGCAAGTATCTGAAGCTAAATCATTTGTTTCGTATAGATTTGAAGTATAACCTTCTACATCGCATTGATTTGAAGCTAAATCATGTGTTTCGCATGGATTTGAAGCTAACTCGTTAGTTTCGCCTGCATTTGAAGCAATATCAATGTATCGCAAGTATCTGAACCTAAATCATTTGTTTCGCATGGATTTGAATCTAAGTCTTCTACTTCGTATCGATTTGAAGTTAAATGATGTGTATCGCATGAATTTTGAAGCTAACTCGTTTGATTCGTCTGCATTTGAAGCTATATCAGTTATGTCGCAAGTAGCTGATGCTAAATCATTTGTTTCGCATGGATTTGAAGCGAAACCTTCTACATCACATTGATTTGCAGCTAAATCATGTGTTTGGCATGGATTTGAAGCTAACTCGGTCGTTTCGCCTGCATTTGATGCTATATCGCTTATGTCGCAAGTAGCTGAAGCTAAATCATTTGTGTCGCATGGATTTGAAGCTAAACCTTGTACATAGCATTGATTCGAAGCTTAATCATGTGTTTTGCATGGATTTGAAGCTAACTCGTATGTTTAGACTGCATTTGAAGCTATATCACTTATGTCGCAAGTATCTGAAGCAAAATCATTTGTTTCGCATGGATTTGAAGCTAACTCGTTTGTTTCGTCTGCAATTGAAGCTATATCACTTATACCGCAATTATTTGAAGGAAAATCATGTAGTTTTCATGGATTTGAAGCTAACTCGTTTGTTTCGACTGTATTTAAAGCTATATCACTTATGTCGCAAGTATCTGAAGCTCAATCATTCGTGTCGCATGGATTTGAAGCTAAATCATGTGTTTTGCATGGATTTGATGCTATACCTTCTACATCGCTTTGATTTGAAGCTAAATCATGTGTTCTGCATGGATTTGATGCTAACTCGTTTGTTTCCCCTGTATTTGAAGCTATTTCAGTTATATCGCAAGTATCTGATGCTAAATCATGTGTTTCGCTTGGATTTGAAGCTAAACCTTCTCCGTCGCATTGATTTGAAGCTAAGGCATGTGTTTTGCATGGATTTGATGGTAACTCATTGTTTCCCCTGTATTTGAATCTATATCAGTCATATCGCAAGTATCTGAAGTTAAATCATTTGTTTCGCACGGATTTGAAGCTAAACCTTCTACATCGTATTGATTTGAAGCTAAATGATGTGTACCGCAGGGATTTTGAAGCTAACTCGTTAGATTCGTCTGCATTTGAAGCAATATCAGTTATATCTCAAGTGTCTGATGCTAAATCATTTGTTTCGCATGAATTTTAAGCTAAACCTTCTACATCGCATTGATTTGAAGCTAAATCATGGGTTTCGCTTGCATTTGAAGCTACACCTTCTACATCGCTTTGATTTGAAGCTAAATCATGTGTTCTGCATGGATTTGATGCTAACTCGTTTGTTTCCCCTGCATTTGAAGCTATTTCAGTTATATCGCAAGTATCTGATGCTAAATCATTTGTTTCGCATGGATTTGAAGCATAGCCTTCTAATTCGCATGGATTTAAAGCTAAATGATGACTACCGCATGGATTTTGGAGCTAACTCGTTTGATTCGTCTGCATTTGATGCTATATCACTTATATCGCAAGTATCTGAAGCTAAATCATTTGTTTCGCATGGTTTGAAGCTAAACCTTCTACATCGTATTGATTCGAAGCTAAATCATTTGTTTCGCATGGATTTGAAGCTAAGCCTTCTATTTCGCATGGATTTAAAGCTAAATGATGTGTATGGCATGGATTTTGAAGCTAACTCGTTTGATTCGTCTGCATTTGAAGCTATATCACTTATATCCCAAGTGTTTGATGCTAAATCATTTGTTTCGCCTGGATTTGACGCTAAACCTTCTAAATCGCATTGATTTGAAGTTAAATCATGTGTTTCGCTTGGATTTGAAGCTAAACTTTCTACATCGCATTGATTTGAAGCTAAATCATGTCTTTTGCATGGATTTGAAGATAACTCGTTTGTTTTCCCTCCATTTGAAGCTATATCACTTATATCGCTAGTATCTGAAGCTAAATCATTTGTTTCGCATGGATTTGAAGCTAAGCCTTCTACGTCATATCGATTTGAAGTTAAATGATATGTATCGCATGGATTTTGGAGCTTCCCCGTATGATTCGTTTGCATTTCCTGCTATATCACTTATATCCCAAGTGTTTGTAGGTAAATCATTTGTTTCGCATGGATTTGAAGCTAAACCTTCTACATCGCATTGTTTTGAAGCTAAATCATGTGTTTCGCTTGGATTTGAAGCTATACCTTCTACATCGCTTTGATTTGAAGCTAAATCATGTGATTCGTTTGGATTTGAAGCTAACTCGTTTGTGTCGCCTGCATTTGAAGCAATATCAATGTATCGCAAGTAACTGAACCTAAATCATTTGTTTCGCATGGATTTGAAGGTAAGCCTTCTACTCCGTATCGATTTGAAGTTAAATGATATGTATCGCATGGATTTTGGAGCTTCCCCGTTTGATTCGTCTGCATTTCCTGCTATATCACTTATATCCCAAGTGTTTGTAGGTAAATCATTTGTTTCGCATGGATTTGAAGCTAAACCTTCTACATCGCATTGATTTGCAGCTAAATCGTGTGATTCGCATGGATTTGAAGCTAACTCGTTTGCTTCCCCTGCAATTGAAACTATATCACTTATATCGCAACTATCTGAAGCTAAATCATTTTTTTCGCATGGATTTGAAGCTAAACATTCTACATCGCAATGATTTGCAGCTAAATCATGTGTTTCGCATGGATTTGAAGCTAACTCGTTCGTTTCGCCTGCATTTGATGCTATATCACTTATATCGCAAGTGTTTGAAGCTAAATCATTTGTTTCGCATGGATTTGAAGCTAAACCTTCTACATCGTATCGATTTGAAGCTAAATGATATGTATAGCATGGATTTTGAAGCTACCCCGTTTGATTCGTCTGCATTTGCAGCTATATCACTTATATCACAAGTGCTTGAAGCTAAATCATTTGTTTCGCATGGATTTGAAGCTAAACCTTCTACATCGCATTGATTTGAAGCTAAACCTTCTACATCGCATTGATTTGAAGCTTAATCATGTGTTTCGCTTGGATTTAAAGCTATACCTTCTACATCGCATTGATTTGAAGCTAAATCATGTGTTTTGCATGGATTTGATGCGAACTCGTTTGTTTCCCCTGCATTTGAAGCTATATCAGATATATCGCAAGTATCTGATGCTAAATCATTTGTTTCGCTTGGATTTGAAGCTAAACCTTCTACATCGTATCGATTTGATGCTAAATGATATGTATAGCATGGATTTTGAAGCTACCTCGTTTGATTCGTCTGCATTTGCAGCTATATCACTTATATCACACGTGCTTGAAGCTAAATAATTTGTTTCGCATGGATTTGAAGCTAAACCTTCTACATCGCATTGATTTGAAGTTTAATCATGTGTTTCGCTTGGATTTGAAGCTATACCTTCTACATCGCTTTGATTTGAAGCTAAATCATGTGTTTTGCATGGATTTGATGCTAACTCGTTCGTTTCCCCTGCATTTGGAGCTATTTCAGTTATATCGCAAGTATCTGATGCTAAATCATTTGTTTCGCATGGATTTGAAGCTAAAACTTCTACATCGCATTGATTTGAAGCTAAATCATGTGTTTGGCATGGATTTGAAGCTAACTCGGTCGTTTCGCCTGCATTTGATGCTATATCACTTATATCGCAAGTATCTGAAGCTAAATCATTTGTTTCGTATAGATTTGAAGCTAAACCTTCTACATCGTATTGATTTGAAGCTAAATGATGTGTACCGCAGGGATTTTGAAGCTAACTCGTTAGATTCGTCTGCATTTGAAGCAATATCAGTTATATCTCAAGTGTCTGATGCTAAATCATTTGTTTCGCATGAATTTTAAGCTAAACCTTCTACATCGCATTGATTTGAATCTAAATCATGGGTTTCGCTTGCATTTGAAGCTATACCTTCTACATCGCTTTGATTTGAATCTAAATCATGTGTTCTGCATGGATTTGATGCTAACTCGTTTGTTTCCCCTGCATTTGAAGCTATTTCAGTTATATCGCAAGTATCTGGTGCTAAATCATTTGTTTCGCATGGATTTGAAGCATAGCCTTCTAATTCGCATGGATTTAAAGCTAAATGATGTGTACCGCATGGATTTTGGAGCTAACTCGTTTGATTCGTCTGCATTTGATGCTATATCACTTATATCGCAAGTATCTGAAGCTAAATCATTTGTTTCGCATGGTTTGAAGCTAAACCTTCTACATCGTATTGATTCGAAGCTAAATCATTTGTTTCGCATGGATTTGAAGCTAAGCCTTCTATTTCGCATGGATTTAAAGCTAAATGATGTGTATGGCATGGATTTTGAAGCTAACTCGTTTGATTCGTCTGCATTTGAAGCTATATCACTTATATCCCAAGTGTTTGACGCTAAATCATTTGTTTCGCCTGGATTTGACGCTAAACCTTCTACATCGCATTGATTTGGAGTTAAATCATCTGTTTCGCTTGGATTTGAAGCTAAACTTTCTACATCGCATTGATTTGAAGCTAAATCATGCGTTTTGCATGGATTTGATGCTATACCTTCTACATCGCTTTGATTTGAAGCTAAATCATGTGTTCTGCATGGATTTGATGCTAACTCGATTGTTCCCCCTGCATTTGAAGCTATATCAGTTATATCGCAAGTATCTGATGCTAAATCATTTGTTTCGCATGGATTTGAAGCTATGCCTTCTACATCGCATTGATTTGAAGCAAAACCTTCTACATCGTATTGATTTGAAGCTAAATCATTTGTTTCGCATGTATTTGAAGCTAAACCTTCTACATCGTATTGATTTGAAGCTGAAACATTTGTTTTGCATGGATTCGAAGCTAAGCCTTCTATTTCGCATGGATTTAAAGCTAAATGATGTGTATCGCATGGATCTTGAAGCTAACTCGTTTGATTCGTCTGCATTTGAAGCTACATCACTTATATCCCAAGTGTATGATGCTAAATCATTTGTTTCGCATGGATTTGAAGCTAAACCTTCTACATCACATTGATTTGCAGCTAAATCATGTGTTTGGCATGGATTTGAAGCTAACTCGGTCGTTTCGCCTGCATTTGATGCTATATCGCTTATGTCGCAAGTAGCTGAAGCTAAATCATTTGTGTCGCATGGATTTGAAGCTAAACCTTGTACATAGCATTGATTCGAAGCTTAATCATGTGTTTTGCATGGATTTGAAGCTAACTCGTATGTTTAGACTGCATTTGAAGCTATATCACTTATGTCGCAAGTATCTGAAGCAAAATCATTTGTTTCGCATGGATTTGAAGCTAAATCATGTGTTTTGCATGGATTTGATGCTATACCTTCTACATCGCTTTGATTTGAAGCTAAATCATGTGTTCTGCATGGATTTGATGCTAACTCGTTTGTTTCCCCTGTATTTGAAGCTATTTCAGTTATATCGCAAGTATCTGATGCTAAATCATGTGTTTCGCTTGGATTTGAAGCTAAACCTTCTCCGTCGCATTGATTTGAAGCTAAGGCATGTGTTTTGCGTGGATTTGATGGTAACTCATTGTTTCCCCTGCATTTGAATCTATATCAGTCATATCGCAATTATCTGAAGTTAAATCATTTGTTTCGCACGGATTTGAAGCTAAACCTTCTACATCGTATTGATTTGAAGCTAAATGATGTGTACCGCAGGGATTTTGAAGCTAACTCGTTAGATTCGTCTGCATTTGAAGCAATATCAGTTATATCTCAAGTGTCTGATGCTAAATCATTTGTTTCGCATGAATTTTAAGCTAAACCTTCTACATCGCATTGATTTGAAGCTAAATCATGGGTTTCGCTTGCATTTGAAGCTACACCTTCTACATCGCTTTGATTTGAAGCTAAATCATGTGTTCTGCATGGATTTGATGCTAACTCGTTTGTTTCCCCTGCATTTGAAGCTATTTCACTTATATCGCTAGTATCTGAAGCTAAATCATTTGTTTCGCATGGATTTGAAGCTAAGCCTTCTACGTCATATCGATTTGAAGTTAAATGATATGTATCGCATGGATTTTGGAGCTTCCCCGTATGATTCGTTTGCATTTCCTGCTATATCACTTATATCCCAAGTGTTTGTAGGTAAATCATTTGTTTCGCATGGATTTGAAGCTAAACCTTCTACATCGCATTGTTTTGAAGCTAAATCATGTGTTTCGCTTGGATTTGAAGCTATACCTTCTACATCGCTTTGATTTGAAGCTAAATCATGTGATTCGTTTGGATTTGAAGCTAACTCGTTTGTGTCGCCTGCATTTGAAGCTATATCACTTATATCCCAAGAGTTTGAAGCTAAATCATTTGTTTCGCGTGGATTTGAAGCTAAACCTTCTACATCGTATTGATTTAAAGCTAAATCATGTGTTTCGCTTGGATTGGAAGCTAACTCGTTTGTTTCCGTCTGCATTTGAAGCTATATCACTTGTATCGCAAGTATCTGAAGCTAAATCATTTTTTTCGCATGGATTTGAAGCTAAACATTCTACATCGCATTGATTTGCAGCTAAATCATGTGTTTCGCATGTATTTGAAGCTAACTCGTTCGTTTCGCCTGCATTTGATGCTATATCACTTTTATCGCAAGTGTTTGAAGCTAAATCATTTGTTTCGCATGTATTTGAAGCTAACTCGTTAGTTTCGCCTGCATTTGAAGCAATATCAATGTATCGCAAGTAACTGAACCTAAATCATTTGTTTCGCATGGATTTGAAGGTAAGCCTTCTACTCCGTATCGATTTGAAGTTAAATGATATGTATCGCATGGATTTTGGAGCTTCCCCGTTTGATTCGTCTGCATTTCCTGCTATATCACTTATATCCCAAGTGTTTGTAGGTAAATCATTTGTTTCGCATGGATTTGAAGCTAAACCTTCTACATCGCATTGATTTGCAGCTAAATCGTGTGATTCGCATGGATTTGAAGCTAACTCGTTTGCTTCCCCTGCAATTGAAACTATATCACTTATATCGCAACTATCTGAAGCTAAATCATTTTTTTCGCATGGATTTGAAGCTAAACATTCTACATCGCAATGATTTGCAGCTAAATCATGTGTTTCGCATGGATTTGAAGCTAACTCGTTCGTTTCGCCTGCATTTGATGCTATATCACTTATATCGCAAGTGTTTGAAGCTAAATCATTTGTTTCGCATGGATTTGAAGCTAAACCTTCTACATCGTATCGATTTGAAGCTAAATGATATGTATAGCATGGATTTTGAAGCTACCCCGTTTGATTCGTCTGCATTTGCAGCTATATCACTTATATCACAAGTGCTTGAAGCTAAATCATTTGTTTCGCATGGATTTGAAGCTAAACCTTCTACATCGCATTGATTTGAAGCTAAACCTTCTACATCGCATTGATTTGAAGCTTAATCATGTGTTTCGCTTGGATTTAAAGCTATACCTTCTACATCGCATTGATTTGAAGCTAAATCATGTGTTTTGCATGGATTTGATGCGAACTCGTTTGTTTCCCCTGCATTTGAAGCTATATCAGATATATCGCAAGTATCTGATGCTAAATCATTTGTTTCGCTTGGATTTGAAGCTAAACCTTCTACATCGTATCGATTTGATGCTAAATGATATGTATAGCATGGATTTTGAAGCTACCTCGTTTGATTCGTCTGCATTTGCAGCTATATCACTTATATCACACGTGCTTGAAGCTAAATAATTTGTTTCGCATGGATTTGAAGCTAAACCTTCTACATCGCATTGATTTGAAGTTTAATCATGTGTTTCGCTTGGATTTGAAGCTATACCTTCTACATCGCTTTGATTTGAAGCTAAATCATGTGTTTTGCATGGATTTGAAGATAACTCGTTTGTTTTCCCTCCATTTGAAGCTATATCACTTATATCGCTAGTATCTGAAGCTAAATCATTTGTTTCGCATTGATTTGAAGCTAAGCCTTCTACGTCATATCGATTTGAAGTTAAATGATATGTATCGCATGGATTTTGGAGCTTCCCCGTATGATTCGTTTGCATTTCCTGCTATATCACTTATATCCCAAGTGTTTGTAGGTAAATCATTTGTTTCGCATGGATTTGAAGCTAAACCTTCTACATCGCATTGTTTTGAAGCTAAATCATGTGTTTCGCTTGGATTTGAAGCTATACCTTCTACATCGCTTTGATTTGAAGCTAAATCATGTGATTCGTTTGGATTTGAAGCTAACTCGTTTGTGTCGCCTGCATTTGAAGCTATATCACTTATATCCCAAGAGTTTGAAGCTAAATCATTTGTTTCGCGTGGATTTGAAGCTAAACCTTCTACATCGTATTGATTTAAAGCTAAATCATGTGTTTCGCTTGGATTGGAAGCTAACTCGTTTATTTCGTCTGCATTTGAAACTGTATCACTTATATCGCAAGTATCTGATGCTTAATCATTTGTGTAGCTTGGATTTGAAGCTAAATCTTCTACATAGCATTGAATTGAAGCTTAATCATGTGTTTTGCATGAATTTGAAGCTAACTCGTTTGTTTCCGTCTGCATTTGAAGCTATATCACTTGTATCGCAAGTATCTGAAGCTAAATCATTTTTTTCGCATGGATTTGAAGCTAAACATTCTACATCGCATTGATTTGCAGCTAAATCATGTGTTTCGCATGTATTTGAAGCTAACTCGTTCGTTTCGCCTGCATTTGATGCTATATCACTTTTATCGCAAGTGTTTGAAGCTAAATCATTTGTTTCGCATGTATTTGAAGCTAACTCGTTAGTTTCGCCTGCATTTGAAGCAATATCAATGTATCGCAAGTAACTGAACCTAAATCATTTGTTTCGCATGGATTTGAAGGTAAGCCTTCTACTCCGTATCGATTTGAAGTTAAATGATATGTATCGCATGGATTTTGGAGCTTCCCCGTTTGATTCGTCTGCATTTCCTGCTATATCACTTATATCCCAAGTGTTTGTAGGTAAATCATTTGTTTCGCATGGATTTGAAGCTAAACCTTCTACATCGCATTGATTTGCAGCTAAATCGTGTGATTCGCATGGATTTGAAGCTAACTCGTTTGCTTCCCCTGCAATTGAAACTATATCACTTATATCGCAACTATCTGAAGCTAAATCATTTTTTTCGCATGGATTTGAAGCTAAACATTCTACATCGCAATGATTTGCAGCTAAATCATGTGTTTCGCATGGATTTGAAGCTAACTCGTTCGTTTCGCCTGCATTTGATGCTATATCACTTATATCGCAAGTGTTTGAAGCTAAATCATTTGTTTCGCATGGATTTGAAGCTAAACCTTCTACATCGTATCGATTTGAAGCTAAATGATATGTATAGCATGGATTTTGAAGCTACCCCGTTTGATTCGTCTGCATTTGCAGCTATATCACTTATATCACAAGTGCTTGAAGCTAAATCATTTGTTTCGCATGGATTTGAAGCTAAACCTTCTACATCGCATTGATTTGAAGCTAAACCTTCTACATCGCATTGATTTGAAGCTTAATCATGTGTTTCGCTTGGATTTAAAGCTATACCTTCTACATCGCATTGATTTGAAGCTAAATCATGTGTTTTGCATGGATTTGATGCGAACTCGTTTGTTTCCCCTGCATTTGAAGCTATATCAGATATATCGCAAGTATCTGATGCTAAATCATTTGTTTCGCTTGGATTTGAAGCTAAACCTTCTACATCGTATCGATTTGATGCTAAATGATATGTATAGCATGGATTTTGAAGCTACCTCGTTTGATTCGTCTGCATTTGCAGCTATATCACTTATATCACACGTGCTTGAAGCTAAATAATTTGTTTCGCATGGATTTGAAGCTAAACCTTCTACATCGCATTGATTTGAAGTTTAATCATGTGTTTCGCTTGGATTTGAAGCTATACCTTCTACATCGCTTTGATTTGAAGCTAAATCATGTGTTTTGCATGGATTTGATGCTAACTCGTTCGTTTCCCCTGCATTTGGAGCTATTTCAGTTATATCGCAAGTATCTGATGCTAAATCATTTGTTTCGCATGGATTTGAAGCTAAAACTTCTACATCGCATTGATTTGAAGCTAAATCATGTGTTTGGCATGGATTTGAAGCTAACTCGGTCGTTTCGCCTGCATTTGATGCTATATCACTTATATCGCAAGTATCTGAAGCTAAATCATTTGTTTCGTATAGATTTGAAGCTAAACCTTCTACATCGTATTGATTTGAAGCTAAATGATGTGTACCGCAGGGATTTTGAAGCTAACTCGTTAGATTCGTCTGCATTTGAAGCAATATCAGTTATATCTCAAGTGTCTGATGCTAAATCATTTGTTTCGCATGAATTTTAAGCTAAACCTTCTACATCGCATTGATTTGAATCTAAATCATGGGTTTCGCTTGCATTTGAAGCTATACCTTCTACATCGTTCTGATTTGAAGCTAAATCATGTGTTCTGCATGGATTTGATGCTAACTCGTTTGTTTCCCCTGCATTTGAAGCTATTTCAGTTATATCGCAAGTATCTGGTGCTAAATCATTTGTTTCGCATGGATTTGAAGCATAGCCTTCTAATTCGCATGGATTTAAAGCTAAATGATGTGTACCGCATGGATTTTGGAGCTAACTCGTTTGATTCGTCTGCATTTGATGCTATATCACTTATATCGCAAGTATCTGAAGCTAAATCATTTGTTTCGCATGGTTTGAAGCTAAACCTTCTACATCGTATTGATTCGAAGCTAAATCATTTGTTTCGCATGGATTTGAAGCTAAGCCTTCTATTTCGCATGGATTTAAAGCTAAATGATGTGTATGGCATGGATTTTGAAGCTAACTCGTTTGATTCGTCTGCATTTGAAGCTATATCACTTATATCCCAAGTGTTTGACGCTAAATCATTTGTTTCGCCTGGATTTGACACTAAACCTTCTACATCGCATTGATTTGGAGTTAAATCATGTGTTTCGCTTGGATTTGAAGCTAAACTTTCTACATCGCATTGATTTGAAGCTAAATCATGTGTTTTGCATGGATTTGATGCTATACCTTCTACATCGCTTTGATTTGAAGCTAAATCATGTGTTCTGCATGGATTTGATGCTAACTCGATTGTTCCCCCTGCATTTGAAGCTATATCAGTTATATCGCAAGTATCTGATGCTAAATCATTTGTTTCGCATGGATTTGAAGCTATGCCTTCTACATCGCATTGATTTGAAGCAAAACCTTCTACATCGTATTGATTTGAAGCTAAATCATTTGTTTCGCATATATTTGAAGCTAAACCTTCTACATCGTATTGATTTGAAGCTGAAACATTTGTTTTGCATGGATTCGAAGCTAAGCCTTCTATTTCGCATGGATTTAAAGCTAAATGATGTGTATCGCATGGATCTTGAAGCTAACTCGTTTGATTCGTCTGCATTTGAAGCTACATCACTTATATCCCAAGTGTATGATGCTAAATCATTTGTTTCGCATGGATTTGAAGCTAAACCTTCTACATCACATTGATTTGCAGCTAAATCATGTGTTTGGCATGGATTTGAAGCTAACTCGGTCGTTTCGCCTGCATTTGATGCTATATCGCTTATGTCGCAAGTAGCTGAAGCTAAATCATTTGTGTCGCATGGATTTGAAGCTAAACCTTGTACATAGCATTGATTCGAAGCTTAATCATGTGTTTTGCATGGATTTGAAGCTAACTCGTATGTTTAGACTGCATTTGAAGCTATATCACTTATGTCGCAAGTATCTGAAGCAAAATCATTTGTTTCGCATGGATTTGAAGCTAACTCGTTTGTTTCGTCTGCAATTGAAGCTATATCACTTATACCGCAACTATTTGAAGGAAAATCATGTAGTTTTCATGGATTTGAAGCTAACTCGTTTGTTTCGACTGTATTTAAAGCTATATCACTTATGTCGCAAGTATCTGAAGCTCAATCATTCGTGTCGCATGGATTTGAAGCTAAATCATGTGTTTTGCATGGATTTGATGCTATACCTTCTACATCGCTTTGATTTGAAGCTAAATCATGTGTTCTGCATGGATTTGATGCTAACTCGTTTGTTTCCCCTGTATTTGAAGCTATTTCAGTTATATCGCAAGTATCTGATGCTAAATCATGTGTTTCGCTTGGATTTGAAGCTAAACCTTCTCCGTCGCATTGATTTGAAGCTAAGGCATGTGTTTTGCATGGATTTGATTGTAACTCATTGTTTCCCCTGCATTTGAATCTATATCAGTCATATCGCAAGTATCTGAAGTTAAATCATTTGTTTCGCACGGATTTGAAGCTAAACCTTCTACATCGTATTGATTTGAAGCTAAATGATGTGTACCGCAGGGATTTTGAAGCTAACTCGTTAGATTCGTCTGCATTTGAAGCAATATCAGTTATATCTCAAGTGTCTGATGCTAAATCATTTGTTTCGCATGAATTTTAAGCTAAACCTTCTACATCGCATTGATTTGAAGCTAAATCATGGGTTTCGCTTGCATTTGAAGCTACACCTTCTACATCGCTTTGATTTGAAGCTAAATCATGTGTTCTGCATGGATTTGATGCTAACTCGTTTGTTTCCCCTGCATTTGAAGCTATTTCAGTTATATCGCAAGTATCTGATGCTAAATCATTTGTTTCGCATGGATTTGAAGCATAGCCTTCTAATTCGCATGGATTTAAAGCTAAATGATGTGTACCGCATGGATTTTGGAGCTAACTCGTTTGATTCGTCTGCATTTGATGCTATATCACTTATATCGCAAGTATCTGAAGCTAAATCATTTGTTTCGCATGGTTTGAAGCTAAACCTTCTACATCGTATTGATTCGAAGCTAAATCATTTGTTTCGCATGGATTTGAAGCTAAGCCTTCTATTTCGCATGGATTTAAAGCTAAATGATGTGTATGGCATGGATTTTGAAGCTAACTCGTTTGATTCGTCTGCATTTGAAGCTATATCACTTATATCCCAAGTGTTTGATGCTAAATCATTTGTTTCGCCTGGATTTGACGCTAAACCTTCTAAATCGCATTGATTTGAAGTTAAATCATGTGTTTCGCTTGGATTTGAAGCTAAACTTTCTACATCGCATTGATTTGAAGCTAAATCATGTCTTTTGCATGGATTTGAAGATAACTCGTTTGTTTTCCCTCCATTTGAAGCTATATCACTTATATCGCTAGTATCTGAAGCTAAATCATTTGTTTCGCATGGATTTGAAGCTAAGCCTTCTACGTCATATCGATTTGAAGTTAAATGATATGTATCGCATGGATTTTGGAGCTTCCCCGTATGATTCGTTTGCATTTCCTGCTATATCACTTATATCCCAAGTGTTTGTAGGTAAATCATTTGTTTCGCATGGATTTGAAGCTAAACCTTCTACATCGCATTGTTTTGAAGCTAAATCATGTGTTTCGCTTGGATTTGAAGCTATACCTTCTACATCGCTTTGATTTGAAGCTAAATCATGTGATTCGTTTGGATTTGAAGCTAACTCGTTTGTGTCGCCTGCATTTGAAGCTATATCACTTATATCCCAAGAGTTTGAAGCTAAATCATTTGTTTCGCGTGGATTTGAAGCTAAACCTTCTACATCGTATTGATTTAAAGCTAAATCATGTGTTTCGCTTGGATTGGAAGCTAACTCGTTTATTTCGTCTGCATTTGAAACTGTATCACTTATATCGCAAGTATCTGATGCTTAATCATTTGTGTAGCTTGGATTTGAAGCTAAATCTTCTACATAGCGTTGCATTGAAGCTTAATCATGTGTTTTGCATGAATTTGAAGCTAACTCGTTTGTTTCTCCTGCATTTGAATCTATATCACTTATATCGCATGTATCTGATGCTAAATCAATTGTATCGCTTGGATTTGAAGCTAAACCTTCTACATCGCATTGATTTGAAGCTAAATCATGTGATTCGTTTGGATTTGAAGCTAACTTGTTTGTTTCGTCTGCATTTGAAGCTATATCACTTATATCCCAAGAGTTTGAAGCTAAATCATTTGTTTCGCGTGGTTTTGAAGCTAAACCTTCTACGTCGTATTGATTTAAAGCTAAATCATGTGTTTCGCTTGGATATGAAGCTAACTCGTTTGTTTCCGTCTGCATTTGAAGCTATATCACTTGTATCGCAAGTATCTGAAGCTAAATCATTTCTTTCGCATGGATTTGAAGCTAAACATTCTACATCGCATTGATTTGCAGCTAAATCATGTGTTTCGCATGTATTTGAAGCTAACTCGTTCGTTTCGCCTGCATTTGAAGCAATATCAATTTATCGCAAGTGTTTGAAGCTAAATCATTTGTTTCGCATGGATTTGAAGCTAAACCTTCTACATCGTATCGATTTGAAGCTAAATGATATGTATAGCATGGATTTTGAAGCTACCCCGTTTGATTCGTCTGCATTTGCAGCTATATCACTTATATCACAAGTGCTTGAAGCTAAATCATTTGTTTCGCATGGATTTGAAGCTAAACCTTCTACATCGCATTGATTTGAAGCTAAACCTTCTACATCGCATTGATTTGAAGCTTAATCATGTGTTTCGCTTGGATTTAAAGCTATACCTTCTACATCGCATTGATTTGAAGCTAAATCATGTGTTTTGCATGGATTTGATGCGAACTCGTTTGTTTCCCCTGCATTTGAAGCTATATCAGATATATCGCAAGTATCTGATGCTAAATCATTTGTTTCGCTTGGATTTGAAGCTAAACCTTCTACATCGTATCGATTTGATGCTAAATGATATGTATAGCATGGATTTTGAAGCTACCTCGTTTGATTCGTCTGCATTTGCAGCTATATCACTTATATCACACGTGCTTGAAGCTAAATCATTTGTTTCGCATGGATTTGAAGCTAAACCTTCTACATCGCATTGATTTGAAGTTTAATCATGTGTTTCGCTTGGATTTGAAGCTATACCTTCTACATCGCTTTGATTTGAAGCTAAATCATGTGTTTTGCATGGATTTGATGCTAACTCGTTCGTTTCCCCTGCATTTGGAGCTATTTCAGTTATATCGCAAGTATCTGATGCTAAATCATTTGTTTCGCATGGATTTGAAGCTAAAACTTCTACATCGCATTGATTTGAAGCTAAATCATGTGTTTTGCATGGATTTTATGCTAACTCATTTGTTTCCCCTGCATTTGAAGCTATATCAGTTATATCGCAAGTATCTGATGCTAAATCATTTGTTTCGTATGGATTTGAAGCTATACCTTCTACATCGCATTGATTTGCAGCTAAATCATGTGTTTCGCATGGATTTGAAGCTAACTCGTTCGTTTCGCCTGCATTTGATGCTATATCACTTATATCGCAAGTGTTTGAAGCTAAATCATTTGTTTCGCATGGATTTGAAGCTAAACCTTCTACATCGTATCGATTTGAAGCTAAATGATATGTATCGCATGGATTTTGAAGCTACCCCGTTTGATTCGTCTGCATTTGCAGCTATATCACTTATATCACAAGTGCTTGAAGCTAAATCATTTGTTTCGCATGGATTTGAATCTAAACCTTCTACATCGCATTGATGTGAAGCTTAATCATGTGTTTCGCTTGGATTTGAAGCTATAGCTTCTACATCGCTTTGATTTGAAGCTAAATCATGTGTTTTGCATGGATTTGATGCTAACTCGTTTGTTTCCCATGCATTTGAAGCTATATCAGTTATATCGTAAGTATCTCATGCTAAATCATTTGTTTCGAATGGATTTGAAGCTAAACATTCTACATCGCATTGATTTAAGCTAAATCATGTGTTTCGCATGGATTTGAAGCTAACTCGTTCGTTTCGTCTGCATTTGATGCTATATCACTTATATCGCAAGTGTTTAAAGCTAAATCATTTGTTTCGCATGTATTTGAAGCTAACTCGTTAGTTTCGCCTGCATTTGAAGCAATATCAATGTATCGCAAGTAACTGAACCTAAATCATTTGTTTCGCATGGATTTGAAGCTAAGCCTTCTACTTCGTATCGATTTGAAGTTAAATGATATGTATCGCATGGATTTTGGAGCTTCCCCGTTTGATTCGTCTGCATTTCCTGCTGTATCACTTATATCTCAAGTGTTTGTAGGTAAATCATTTGTTTCGCATGGATTTGAAGCTAAACCTTCTACATCGCATTGATTTGCAGCTAAATCATGTGTTTCGCATGGATTTGAAGCTAACTCGTTCGTTTCGTCTGCATTTGATGCTGTATCACTTATATCGCAAGTGTTTAAAGCTAAATCATGTGTTTCGCATGGATTTGAAGCTAACTCGTCTGTTTCGTCTGCATTTGAAGCTATATCACTTGTATGCCAGGCATTTGAAAGTAAATTATTTGTTTCGCCTCGGTTTGAAGTTAAACCTTCTAAATCGTATTGATTTGAAGCTAAATCGTGTGATTCGCATGGATTTGAAGCTAACTCGTTTGCTTCCCCTGCAATTGAAACTATATCACTTATATCGCAACTATCTGAAGCTAAATCATTTTTTTCGCATGGATTTGAAGTTAAACATTCTACATCGCATTGATTTGCAGCTAAATCATGTGTTTCGCATGGATTTCAAGCTAACTCGTTCGTTTCGCCTGCATTTGGTGCTATATCACTTATATCGCAAGTGTTTGAAGCTAAATCATTTGTTTCGCATGGATTTGAAGCAAAACCTTCTACATCGTATCGATTTGAAGCTAAATGATATGTATAGCATGGATTTTGAAGCTGCCCCGTTTGATTCGTCTGCATTTGCTGCTATATCACTTATATCACAAGTGCTTGAAGCTAAATCATTTGTTTCGCATGGATTTGAAGCTAAACCTTCTACATCGTATTGATTTAAAGCTAAATCATGCGCTTCGCTTGGATATGAAGCTAACTCGTTTGTTTCCGTCAGCATTTGAAGCTATATCACTTGTATCGCAAGTATTTGAAGCTAAATCATTTGTGTCGCAAGGATTTGAAGCTAAACCTTCTACATAGCATTGATTTGAAGATTAATCATGTGTTTCGCATGGATTTGAAGCTAACTCGTTTGTTTCGTCTGCATTTGAAGCTATATCACTTGTATAGCTAGTATCTGAAGCTAAATCATTTTTTTCGCATGGATTTGAAGCTAAACCTTCTACATCGCATTGATTTGCAGGTAAATCATGTGTTTCGCATGGATTTGAAGCTAACTCGTCTGTTTCGTCTGCATTTGAAGCTATATCACTTATATGCCAGGCATTTGAAAGTAAATTATTTGTTTCGCCTCGATTTGAAGTTAAACCTTCTAAATCGCATTGATTTTAAGCTAAATCGTGTGATTCGCATGGATTTGAAGCTAACTCGTTTGCTTCCCCTGCAATTGAAACTATATCACTTATATCGAAACTATCTGATGTTAAATCATTTGTTTCGCATGGATTTCAAGCTAAACCTTCTACATCGCATTGATTTGAAGCTAAATCATGTGATTCGTGTGGATTTGAAGCTAACTCGTTTGTTTCGCCTGCATTTGAAGCTATATCACTTATATTCCAAGTGTTTGAAGCTAAATCATTTGTTTTGCATGGATTTGAAGCTCAACCTTCTACATCGTATTGATTTAAAGCTAAAACATGTGTTTCGCTTGGATATGAACCTAACTCGCTTGTTTCCGTCTGCATTTGAAGCTATATCACTTGTACCGCAAGTATGTGAAGCTAAATCATTTGTGTCGCAAGGATTTGAAGCTAAACCTTCTGCTTAGCATTGATTTGAAGCTTAATCATGTGTTTCGCATGGATTTGAAGCTAACTCGTTAGTTTCGTCTGCATTTGAAGCTATATCACTTGTATCGCTAGTATCTGAAGCTAAATCATTTTTTTCGCATGGATTTGAAGCTAAATATTCTACATCGCATTGATTTGCAGCTAAATCATGTGTTTCGTATGGATTTGAAGCTAACTCGTTCGTTTCGCCTGCATTTGAAGCTATATCAGTTATATCGCAAGTATCTGAAGCTAAATCATTTGTTTCGCATGGATTTGAAGCTAAACCTTCTACATCGCATTGATTTGAAGCTAAATCATGTGTTTTGCATGGATTTTATGCTAACTCGTTTGTTTCCCCTGCATTTGAAGCTATATCAGTTATATCGCAAGTATCTGATGCTAAATCATGTGTTTCGCATGGATTTGAAGCTAACTCGTTCGTTTCGTCTGCATTTGATGCTATATCACTTATATCGCAAGTGTTTAAAGCTAAATCATTTGTTTCGCATGGATTTGAAGCTAAACCTTCTACATGGTATCGATTTGAAGCTAAATGATATGTATTGCATTGATTTCGAAGCTATTCCGTTTGATTCGTCTGCATTTGCTGCTATACCACTTATATCACAAGTGTTTGAAGCTTAATCATTTGTTTCGCATGGATTTGAAGCTAAACCTTCTACATCGCATTGATTTAAAGCGAAATCATGTGTTTTGCATGTATTTTATGCTAACTCGTTTGTTTCCCCTGCATTTGAAGCTATATCAGTTATATCGCAAGTATCTGATGCCAAATCATTTGTTTCGCATGGATTTGAAGCTAAACCTTCTACATCGCATTGATTTGCAGCTAAATCATGTGTTTCGCATGGATTTGAAGCTAATTCGTCTGTTTCGTCTGCATTTGAAGCTATATCACTTATATGCCAGGCATTTGAAAGTAAATTATTTGTTTCGCCTCGATTTGAAGTTAAACCTTCTAAATCGCATTGATTTGAAGCTAAATCGTGTGATTCGCATGGATTTGAGGCTAACTCGTTTACTTCCCCTGCAGTTGAAACTATATCACTTATATCGCATTGATTTGAAGCTGAATCATTTGTTTCGCATGGATTTCAAGCTAAACCTTCTACATCGCATTGATTTGAAGCTAAATCATGTGATTCGTTTGGATTTGAAGCTAACTCGTTTGTTTCGCCTGCATTTGAAGCTATATCACTTATATCCCAAGTGTTTGAAGCTAAATCATTTGTTTTGCATGGATTTGAAGCTAAACGTTCTGCATCGTATTGATTTAAAGCTAAATCATGTGTTTCGCTTGGATATGAAGCTAACTCGCTTGTTTCCGTCTGCATTTGAAGCTATATCACTTGTACCACAAGTATCTGAAGCTAAATCATTTGTGTCGCAAGGATTTGAAGCTAAACCTTCTACATAGCATTGATTTGAAGCTTAATCATGTGTTTCGCATGGATTTGAAGCTAACTCGTTAGTTTCGTCTGCATTTGAAGCTATATCACTTGTATCGCTAGTATCTGAAGCTAAATCATTTTTTTCGCATGAATTTGAAGCTAAACATTCTACATCGCATTGATTTGCAGCTAAATCATGTGTTTCGCATGGATTTGAAGCTAACTCGTTCGTTTCGCCTGCATTTGATGCTATATCACTTATATCGCAAGTGTTTGAAGCTAAATCATTTGTTTCGCATGGATTTGAATCTAAACCTTCTACATCGTATCGATTTGAAGCTAAATGATATGTATAGCATGGATTTTGAAGATACCCCGTTTGATTCGTCTGCATTTGCAGCTATATCACTTATATCACAAGTGCTTGAAGCTAAATCATTTGTTTCGCATGGATTTGAAGCTAAACCTTCTACATCGCATTGATTTGATGCTTAATGATGTGTTTCGCTTGGATTTGAAGCTATACCTTCTACATCGCTTTGATTTGAAGCTAAATCATGTGTTTTGCATGGATTTGATGCTAACTCGTTCGTTTCGCCTGCATTTGAAGCTATATCAGATATATCGCAAGTATCTGATGCTAAATCATGTGTTTCGCATGGATTTGAAGCTAACTCGTTCGTTTCGTCTGCATTTGATGCTATATCACTTATATCGCAAGTGTTTAAAGCTAAATCATTTGTTTCGCATGGATTTGAAGCTAAACCTTCTACATCGTATCGATTTGAAGCTAAATGATATGTATCGCATGGATTTTGAAGCTATTCCGTTTGATTCGTCTGCATTTGCTGCTATACCACTTATATCACAAGTGTTTGAAGCTTAATCATTTGTTTCGCATGGATTTGAAGCTAAACCTTCTACATCGCATTGATTTGAAGCGAAATCATGTGTTTTGCATGGATTTTATGCTAACTCGTTTGCTTCCCCTGCAATTGAAACTATATCACTTATATCGCAACTATCTGAAGCTAAATCATTTTTTTCGCATGGATTTGAAGTTAAACATTCTACATCGCATTGATTTGCAGCAAAATCATGTGTTTCGCATGAATTTCAAGCTAACTCGTTCGTTTCGCCTGCATTTGATGCTATATCACTTATATCGCAAGTGTTTGAAGCTAAATCATTTGTTTCGCATGGATTTGAAGCAAAACCTTCTACATCGTATCGATTTGAAGCTAAATGATATGTATAGCATGGATTTTGAAGCTACCCCGTTTGATTCGTCTGCATTTGCAGCTATATCACTTATATCACAAGTGCTTGAAGCTAAATCATTTGTTTCGCATGGATTTGAAGCTAAACCTTCTACATCGTATTGATTTAAAGCTAAATCATGTGTTTCGCTTGGATATGAAGCTAACTCGTTTGTTTCCGTCAGCATTTGAAGCTATATCACTTGTATCGCAAGTATTTGAAGCTAAATCATTTGTGTCGCAAGGATATGAAGCTAAACCTTCTACATAGCATTGATTTGAAGATTAATCATGTGTTTCGCATGGATTTGAAGCTAACTCGTTTGTTTCGTCTGCATTTGAAGCTATATCACTTGTATAGCTAGTATCTGAAGCTAAATCATTTTTTTCGCATGGATTTGAAGCTAAACATTCTACATCGCATTGATTTGCAGCTAAATCATGTGTTTCGCATGTATTTGAAGCTAACTCGTTCGTTTCGCCTGCATTTGATGCTATATCAGTTATATCGCAAGTATCTGATGCTAACTCATTTGTGTCGCATGGATTTGAAGCTAAGCCTTCTACTTCGTATCGATTTGAAGTTAAATGATATGTATCGCATGGATTTTGGAGCTTCCCCGTTTGATTCCTCTGCATTTCCTGCTATATCACTTATATCCCAATTGTTTGTAGGTAAATCATTTGTTTCGCATGGATTTGAAGCTAAACCTTCTACATCGCATTGATTTGCAGCTAAATCATGTGTTTCGCATGGATTTGAAGCTAACTCGTCTGTTTCGTCTGCATTTGAAGCTATATCACTTATATGCCAGGCATTTGAAAGTAAATTATTTGTTTCGCCTCGATTTGAAGTTAAACCTTCTAAATCGCATTGATTTTAAGCTAAATCGTGTGATTCGCATGGATTTGAAGCTAACTCGTTTGCTTCCCCTGCAATTGAAACTATATCACTTATATGCCAGGCATTTGAAAGTAAATTATTTGTTTCGCCTCGATTTGAAGTTAAACCTTCTAAATCGCATTGATTTTAAGCTAAATCGTGTGATTCGCATGGATTTGAAGCTAACTCGTTTGCTTCCCCTGCAATTGAAACTATATCACTTATATCGAAACTATCTGATGTTAAATCATTTGTTTCGCATGGATTTCAAGCTAAACCTTCTACATCGCATTGATTTGAAGCTAAATCATGTGATTCGTGTGGATTTGAAGCTAAACCTTCTACATCGTATTGATTTAAAGCTAAATCATGTGTTTCGCTTGGATATGAACCTAACTCGTTTGTTTCCGTCTGCATTTGAAGCTATATCACTTGTACCGCAAGTATCTGAAGCTAAATCATTTGTGTCGCAAGGATTTGAAGCTAAACCTTCTGCGTAGCATTGATTTGAAGCTTAATCATGTGTTTCGCATGGATTTGAAGCTAACTCGTTAGTTTCGTCTGCATTTGAAGCTATATCACTTGTATCGCTAGTATCTGAAGCTAAATCATTTTTTTCGCATGGATTTGAAGCTAAATATTCTACATCGCATTGATTTGCTGCTAAACCATGTGTTTCGTATGGATTTGAAGCTAACTCGTTCGTTTCGCCTGCATTTGAAGCTATATCAGTTATATCGCAAGTATCTGAAGCTAAATCATTTGTTTCGCATGGATTTGAAGCTAAACCTTCTACATCGCATTGATTTGAAGCTAAATCATGTGTTTTGCATGGATTTTATGCTAACTCGTTTGTTTCCCCTGCATTTGAAGCTATATCAGTTATATCGCAAGTATCTGATGCTAAATCATGTGTTTCGCATGGATTTGAAGCTAACTCGTTCGTTTCGTCTGCATTTGATGCTATATCACTTATATCGCAAGTGTTTAAAGCTAAATCATTTGTTTCGCATGGATTTGAAGCTAAACCTTCTACATCGTATCGATTTGAAGCTAAATGATATGTATCGCATGGATTTTGAAGCTATTCCGTTTGATTCGTCTGCATTTGCTGCTATACCACTTATATCACAAGTGTTTGAAGCTTAATCATTTGTTTCGCATGGATTTGAAGCTAAACCTTCTACATCGCATTGATTTGAAGCGAAATCATGTGTTTTGCATGTATTTTATGCTAACTCGTTTGTTTCCCCTGCATTTGAAGCTATATCAGTTGTATCGCAAGTATCTGTTGCCCAATCATTTGTTTCGCATGGATTTGAGGCTAAACCTTCTACATCGCATTGATTTGCAACTAAATCATGTGTTTCGCATGGATTTGAAGCTAACTCGTTCGTTTCGCCTGTATTTGAAGCTATATCACTTATATCACAAGTGCTTGAAGCTAAATCATTTGTTTCGCATGGATTTGAATCTAAACCTTCTACATCGCATTGATGTGAAGCTTAATCATGTGTTTCGCTTGGATTTGAAGCTATAGCTTCTACATCGCTCTGATTTGAAGCTAAATCATGTGTTTTGCATGGATTTTATGCTAACTCATTTGTTTCCCCTGCATTTGAAGCTATATCAGTTATATCGCAAGTATCTCATGCTAAATCATTTGTTTCGCATGGATTTGAAGCTAAACATTCTACATCGCATTGATTTAAGCTAAATCATGTGTTTCGCATGGATTTGAAGCTAACTCGTTCGTTTCGTCTGCATTTGATGCTATATCACTTATATCGCAAGTGTTTAAAGCTAAATCATTTGTTTCGCATGTATTTGAAGCTAACTCGTTAGTTTCGCCTGCATATGAAGCAATATCAATGTATCGCATGTAACTGAACCTAAATCATTTGTTTCGCATGGATTTGAAGCTAAGCCTTCTACTTCGTATCGATTTGAAGTTAAATGATATGTATCGCATGGATTTTGGAGCTTCCCCGTTTGATTCGTCTGCATTTCCTGCTGTATCACTTATATCCCAAGTGTTTGTAGGTAAATCATTTGTTTCGCATGGATTTGAAGCTAAACCTTCTACATCGCATTGATTTGCAGCTAAATCATGTGTTTCGCATGGATTTGAAGCTAACTCGTTCGTTTCGTCTGCATTTGATGCTGTATCACTTATATCGCAAGTGTTTAAAGCTAAATCATGTGTTTCGCATGGATTTGAAGCTAACTCGTCTGTTTCGTCTGCATTTGAAGCTATATCACTTATATGCCAGGCATTTGAAAGTAAATTATTTGTTTCGCCTCGGTTTGAAGTTAAACCTTCTAAATCGCATTGATTTGAAGCTAAATCGTGTGATTCGCATGGATTTGAAGCTAACTCGTTTGCTTCCTCTGCAATTGAAACTATATCACTTATATCGCAACTATCTGAAGCTAAATCATTTTTTTCGCATGGATTTGAAGTTAAACATTCTACATCGCATTGATTTGCAGCTAAATCATGTGTTTCGCATGGATTTCAAGCTAACTCGTTCGTTTCGCCTGCATTTGATGCTATATCACTTATATCGCAAGTGTTTGAAGCTAAATCATTTGTTTCACATGGATTTGAAGCAAAACCTTCTACATCGTATCGATTTGAAGCTAAATGATATGTATAGCATGGATTTTGAAGCTACCCCGTTTGATTCGTCTGCATTTGCAGCTATATCACTTATATCACAAGTGCTTGAAGCTAAATCATTTGTTTCGCATGGATTTGAAGCTAAACCTTCTACATCGTATTGATTTAAAGCTAAATCATGCGTTTCGCTTGGATATGAAGCTAACTCGTTTGTTTCCGTCAGCATTTGAAGCTATATCACTTGTATCGCAAGGTTTTGAAGCTAAATCATTTGTGTCGCAAGGATTTGAAGCTAAGCCTTCTACATAGCATTGATTTGAAGATTAATCATGTGTTTCGCATGGATTTGAAGCTAACTCGTTTGTTTCGTCTGCATTTGAAGCTATATCACTTGTATAGCTAGTATCTGAAGCTAAATCATTTTTTTCGCATGGATTTGAAGCTAAACATTCTACATCGCATTGATTTGCAGCTAAATCATGTGTTTCGCATGTATTTGAAGCTAACTCGTTCGTTTCGCCTGCATTTGATGCTATATCACTTATATCGCAAGTGTTTGAAGCTAAATCATTTGTTTCGCATGGATTTGATGCTAACTCGTTCGTTTCTCCTGCATTTGAAGCTATATCAGTTATATCGCAAGTATCTGATGCTAACTCATTTGTGTCGCATGGATTTGAAGCTAAGCCTTCTACTTCGTATCGATTTGAAGTTAAATGATATGTATAGCATGGATTTTGGAGCTTCCCTGTTTGATTCCTCTGCATTTCCTGCTATATCACTTATATCCCAATTGTTTGTAGGTAAATCATTTGTTTCGCATGGATTTGAAGCTAAACCTTCTACATCGCATTGATTTGCAGCTAAATCATGTGTTTCGCATGGATTTGAAGCTAACTCGTCTGTTTCGTCTGCATTTGAAGCTATATCACTTATATGCCAGGCATTTGAAAGTAAATTATTTGTTTCGCCTCGATTTGAAGTTAAACGTTCTAAATCGCATTGATTTTAAGCTAAATCGTGTGATTCGCATGGATTTGAAGCTAACTCGTTTGCTTCCCCTGCAATTGAAACTATATCACTTATATCGAAACTATCTGATGTTAAATCATTTGTTTCGCATGGATTTCAAGCTAAACCTTCTACATCGCATTGATTTGAAGCTAAATCATGTGATTCGTGTGGATTTGAAGCTAACTCGTTTGTTTCGCCTACATTTGAAGCTATATCACTTATATTCCAAGTGTTTGAAGCTAAATCATTTGTTTTGCATGGATTTGAAGCTAAACCTTCTACATCGTATTGATTTAAAGCTAAATCATGTGTTTCGCTTGGATATGAACCTAACTCGTTTGTTTCCGTCTGCATTTGAAGCTATATCACTTGTACCGCAAGTATCTGAAGCTAAATCATTTGTGTCGCAAGGATTTGAAGCTAAACCTTCTGCGTAGCATTGATTTGAAGCTTAATCATGTGTTTCGCATGGATTTGAAGCTAACTCGTTAGTTTCGTCTGCATTTGAAGCTATATCACTTGTATCGCTAGTATCTGAAGCTAAATCATTTTTTTCGCATGGATTTGAAGCTAAATATTCTACATCGCATTGATTTGCAGCTAAATCATGTGTTTCGGATGGATTTGAAGCTAACTCGTTCGTTTCGCCTGCATTTGAAGCTATATCAGTTATATCGCAAGTATCTGAAGCTAAATCATTTGTTTCGCATGGATTTGAAGCTAAACCTTCTACATCGCATTGATTTGTAGCTAAATCATGTGTTTTGCATGGATTTTATGCTAACTCGTTTGTTTCCCCTGCATTTGAAGCTATATCAGTTATATCGCAAGTACCTGATGCCCAATCATTTGTTTCGCATGGATTTGAGGCTAAACCTTCTACATCGCATTGATTTGCAACTAAATCATGTGTTTCGCATGGATTTGAAGCTAACTCGTTCGTTTCGCCTGTATTTGAAGCTATATCACTTATATCACAAGTGCTTGAAGCTAAATCATTTGTTTCGCATGGATTTGAATCTAAACCTTCTACATCGCATTGATGTGAAGCTTAATCATGTGTTTCGCTTGGATTTGAAGCTATAGCTTCTACATCGCTTTGATTTGAAGCTAAATCATGTGTTTTGCATGGATTTGATGCTAACTCGTTTGTTTCCCATGCATTTGAAGCTATATCAGTTATATCGTAAGTATCTCATGCTAAATCATTTGTTTCGCATGGATTTGAAGCTAAACATTCTACATCGCATTGATTAAAGCTAAATCATGTGTTTCGCATGGATTTGAAGCTAACTCGTTCGTTTCGTCTGCATTTGATGCTATATCACTTATATCGCAAGTGTTTAAAGCTAAATCATTTGTTTCGCATGTATTTGAAGCTAACTCGTTAGTTTCGCCTGCATTTGAAGCAATATCAATGTATCGCAAGTAACTGAACCTAAATCATTTGTTTCGCATGGATTTGAAGCTAAGCCTTCTACTTCGTATCGATTTGAAGTTAAATGATATGTATCGCATGGATTTTGGAGCTTTCCTGTTTGATTCCTCTGCATTTCCTGCTATATCACTTATATCCCAATTGTTTGTAGGTAAATCATTTGTTTCGCATGGATTTGAAGCTAAACCTTCTACATCGCATTGATTTGCAGCTAAATCATGTGTTTCGCATGGATTTGAAGCTAACTCGTCTGTTTCGTCTGCATTTGAAGCTATATCACTTATATGCCAGGCATTTGAAAGTAAATTATTTGTTTCGCCTCGATTTGAAGTTAAACGTTCTAAATCGCATTGATTTTAAGCTAAATCGTGTGATTCGCATGGATTTGAAGCTAACTCGTTTGCTTCCCCTGCAATTGAAACTATATCACTTATATCGAAACTATCTGATGTTAAATCATTTGTTTCGCATGGATTTCAAGCTAAACCTTCTACATCGCATTGATTTGAAGCTAAATCATGTGATTCGTGTGGATTTGAAGCTAACTCGTTTGTTTCGCCTGCATTTGAAGCTATATCACTTATATTCCAAGTGTTTGAAGCTAAATCATTTGTTTTGCATGGATTTGAAGCTAAACCTTCTACATCGTATTGATTTAAAGCTAAATCATGTGTTTCGCTTGGATATGAACCTAACTCGTTTGTTTCCGTCTGCATTTGAAGCTATATCACTTGTACCGCAAGTATCTGAAGCTAAATCATTTGTGTCGCAAGGATTTGAAGCTAAACCTTCTGCGTAGCATTGATTTGAAGCTTAATCATGTGTTTCGCATGGATTTGAAGCTAACTCGTTAGTTTCGTCTGCATTTGAAGCTATATCACTTGTATCGCTAGTATCTGAAGCTAAATAATTTTTTTCGCATGGATTTGAAGCTAAATATTCTACATCGCATTGATTTGCAGCTAAATCATGTGTTTCGTATGGATTTGAAGCTAACTCGTTCGTTTCGCCTGCATTTGAAGCTATATCAGTTATATCGCAAGTATCTGAAGCTAAATCATTTGTTTCGCATGGATTTGAAGCTAAACCTTCTACATCGCATTGATTTGAAGCTAAATCATGTGTTTTGCATGGATTTTATGCTAACTCGTTTGTTTCCCCTGCATTTGAAGCTATATCAGTTATATCGCAAGTATCTGATGCTAAATCATGTGTTTCGCATGGATTTGAAGCTAACTCGTTCGTTTCGTCTGCATTTGAAGCTATATCACTTATATCGCTAGTATCTGAAGCTAAATAATTTGTTTCGCATGTATTAGAAGCTAGACTTTCTACATCGCATTGATTTGAAGCTAAATCATGTGACTCGCTTGGATTGGCAGCTAAATCGTTTGTTTCGTCTGCATTTGAAGATATATCACTTATATCCCAAGTGTTTGAAGATAAATCATTTGTTTCGCATGGATTTGAAGATAAACCTTCTACATCGCATTGGTTTGATGCTAGATCATGTGTTTCGCATGGGTTTGAAGCTAATTCATGTGTTTCGCATGGATTTGAATCTTAACCTTATACTTCGCATTGATTTGTTGCTAAATCATGTGTTTCGCATGGAATTGAAGCTAACTGGTTTTATTCGTCTGCATTTGAAGCAATATCACTTATATCGCAAGTATCTGATGCTAAAACATTGGTTTCGCATGGATTTGAAGCTAAACCTTCTACATCGCATTGATTTGCTGCTAAATCATGTGTTTCGCATGGATTTGAAGCTAACTCGTTTGTTTCGTCTGCACTTGACGCTATGTCAGTTATATCGCAAGTTCTGAAGCTAAATCATTGGTTTCGCATGGATTTGAAGCTAATCCTTCTACATCGCACTGATTTGCTGCTATATCATGTGTTTCGCATGGAATTGAAGCTTACTGGTTTGATTCGTCTGCATTTGAAGCAATATCACTTATATCGCAAGTGTCTGAATCTAAATCATTGGTTTCGCATGGATTTCAAGCTAAACCTTCTGCATCGCATTAATTTTAACTAAATCATGTTCTTCGCATGGATTTGGAGCTAACTCGTTTGTTTCGTCTGCCTTTGAAGCTATACCACTTATATCGCAAGTATCTGAAGCTAAATCATTCGTTTCGCATGTATTTGAAGCTAAACCTTCTACATTGCATTGATTTACTGCTAAATCATGTGTTTCGCATGGATTTGAAGCTAACTCGTTTATTTCGTCTGCATTTGAAACTGTATCACTTATACCGCAAGTATATGAAGCTTAATCATTTGTGTCGCTTGGATTAGAAGCCAACCTTCCCCATAGCATTGAATTGAAGCTTAATCATGTGTTTTGCATGAATTTGAAGCTAACTCGTTTGTTTCTCCTGCATTTGAATCTATATCACTTATATCGCATGTATCTGATGCTAAATCAATTGTATCGCATGGATTTGAAGATAATCCTTCAACTTCGAATTGATTTGAAGCTAAATCATGTGTTTCGTTTGGATTGGAAACTAGCTCGCTTATTTCGTCTGCATTTGAAGCTGTATCACTTATATCGCAAGTGTCTAAAGCTAAATCATTTGTGTCTCATGAATTTGAAGCTAAACCTTCTACATAGCATTGCTTTGCAGCTAAATCATGAGTTTCGCATGGTTTTGAAGCTAACTCGTTTGTTACGTCTGCATTTGAAGCTATATCAATGTATCGCAAGTATCTGAACCTAAATCATTTGTTTCGCATGGATTTGAAGCTAAGCCTTCTACTTCGTATCGATTTGAAGTTAAATGATGTGTATCGCATGAATTTTGAAGCTAACTCGTTTGATTCGTCTGCATTTGAAGCTATATCAGTTATGTCGCAAGTAGCTGATGCTAAATCATTTGTTTCGCATGGATTTGAAGCGAAACCTTCTACATCACATTGATTTGCAGCTAAATCATGTGTTTGGCATGGATTTGAAGCTAACTCGGTCGTTTCGCCTGCATTTGATGCTATTTCACTTATATCGCAAGTATCTGAAGCTAAATCATTTGTTTCGTATAGATTTGTAGTTTAACCTTCTACATCGCATTGATTTGAAGCTAAATCTTGTGTTTCGCATGGATTTGAAGCTAACTCGTTAGTTTCGCCTGCATTTGAAGCTATATCACTTATGTCGCAAGTATATGAAGCAAAATCATTTGTTTCGCATGGATTTGAAGCTAACTCGTTTGTTTCGTCTGCAATTGAAGCTATATCACTTATACCGCAACTATTTGAAGGAAAATCATGTAGTTTTCATGAATTTGAAGCTAACTCGTTTGTTTCGACTGCATTTAAAGCTATATCACTTATGTCGCAAGTATCTGAAGCTCAATCATTCGTGTCGCATGGATTTGAAGCTAAATCATGTGTTTTGCATGGATTTGATGCTATACCTTCTACATCGCTTTGATTTGAAGCTAAATCATGTGTTCTGCATGGATTTGATGCTAACTCGTTTGTTTCCCCTGCATTTGAAGCTATTTCAGTTATATCGCAAGTATCTGATGCTAAATCATGTGTTTCGCTTGGATTTGAAGCTAAACCTTCTCCGTCGCATTGATTTGAAGCTAAGGCATGTGTTTTGCATGGATTTGATGCTAACTCGTTTGTTTCCCCTGCATTTGAATCTATATCAGTCATATCGCAAGTATCTGAAGTTAAATCATTTGTTTCGCACGGATTTGAAGCTAAACCTTCTACATCGTATTGATTTGAAGCTAAATGATGTGTACCGCAGGGATTTTGAAGCTAACTCGTTAGATTCGTCTGCATTTGAAGCAATATCAGTTATATCTCAAGTGTCTGATGCTAAATCATTTGTTTCGCATGAATTTTAAGCTAAACCTTCTACATCGCATTGATTTGAAGCTAAATCATGGGTTTCGCTTGCATTTGAAGCTATACCTTCTACATCGCTTTTATTTGAAGCTAAATCATGTGTTCTGCATGGATTTGATGCTAACTCGTTTGTTTCCCCTGCATTTGAAGCTATTTCAGTTATATCGCAAGTATCTGGTGCTAAATCATTTGTTTCGCATGGATTTGAAGCATAGCCTTCTAATTCGCATGGATTTAAAGCTAAATGATGTGTACCGCATGGATTTTGGAGCTAACTCGTTTGATTCGTCTGCATTTGATGCTATATCACTTATATCGCAAGTATCTGAAGCTAAATCATTTGTTTCGCATGGTTTGAAGCTAAACCTTCTACATCGTATTGATTCGAAGCTAAATCATTTGTTTCGCATGGATTTGAAGCTAAGCCTTCTATTTCGCATGGATTTAAAGCTAAATGATGTGTATGGCATGGATTTTGAAGCTAACTCGTTTGATTCGTCTGCATTTGAAGCTATATCACTTATATCCCAAGTGTTTGATGCTAAATCATTTGTTTCGCCTGGATTTGACGCTAAACCTTCTACATCGCATTGATTTGGAGTTAAATCATGTGTTTCGCTTGGATTTGAAGCTAAACTTTCTACATCGCATTGATTTGAAGCTAAATCATGTGTTTTGCATGGATTTGATGCTATACCTTCTACATCGCTTTGATTTGAAGCTAAATCATGTGTTCTGCATGGATTTGATGCTAACTCGATTGTTCCCCCTGCATTTGAAGCTATATCAGTTATATCGCAAGTATCTGATACTAAATCATTTGTTTCGCATGGTTTTGAAGCTATGCCTTCTACATCGCATTGATTCGAAGCTAAATCATTTGTTTCGCATGGATTTGAAGCTAAGCCTTCTATTTCGCATGGATTTAAAGCTAAATGATGTGTATCGCATGGATCTTGAAGCTAACTCGTTTGATTCGTCTGCATTTGAAACTACATCACTTATATCCCAAGTGTATGATGCTAAATCATTTGTTTCGCATGGATTTGAAGCTAAACCTTCTACATCACATTGATTTGCAGCTAAATCATGTGTTTGGCATGGATTTGAAGCTAACTCGGTCGTTTCGCCTGCATTTGAAGCAATATCAATGTATCGCAAGTATCTGAACCTAAAACATTTGTTTCGCATGGATTTGAAGCTAAGCCTTCTACTTCGTATCGATTTGAAGTTAAATGATATGTATCGCATGGATTTTGAAGCTTCCCCGTTTGATTCGTCTGCATTTCCTGCTATATGACTTACTATATCATTTACATCGCTTTGATTTGAAGCTAAATCATGTGTGTTGCATGGATTTGATGCTAACTCGTTTGTTTCCACTGCTTTTGAAACTATATCAGTTATATCGCAAGTATCTGATGCTAAATCATTTGCTTCGCATGGATTTGAAGCTAAGCCTTATACTTCGCATGGATATAAAGCTAAATGATGTGTATCGCATGAATTTTGAAGCTAACTCGTTTGATTCGTCTGCATTTGAAGCTATATCAGTTATGTCGCAAGTAGCTGATGCTAAATCATTTGTTTCGCATGGATTTGAAGCTAAACCTTCTACATCACATTGATTTGCAGCTAAATCATGTGTTTCGCATGGATTTGATGCTAACTCGGTCGTTTCGCCTGCATTTGATGCTATATCACTTATATCGCAAGTATCTGAAGCTAAATCATTTGTTTCGTATAGATTTGAAGTTTAACCTTCTACATCGCATTGATTTGAAGCAAAATCATGTGTTTCGCATGGATTTGAAGCTAACTCGTTAGTTTCGCCTGCATTTGATGCTATATCACTTATATCGCAAGTATCTGATGCTAAATCATTTGTTTCGTATAGATTTGAAGTTTAACCTTCTACATCTCATTGATTTGAAGCTAAATCATGTGTTTCGCATGGATTTGAAGCTAACTCGTTAGTTTCGCCTGCATTTGAACCAATATCAATGTATCGTAAGTATCTGAACCTAAATCATTTGTTTCGCATGGATTTGAAGCTAAGCCTTCTACTTCGCATGGATTTTGAAGCTAACTCGTTTGATTCGTCTGCATTTGAAGCTATATCAGTTATGTCGCAAGTAGCTGATGCTAAATCATTTGTTTCGCATGGATTTGAAGCTAAACCTTCTACATCACATTGATTTGCAGCTAAATCATGTGTTTTGCATGGATTTGATGCTAACTCGGTCGTTTCGCCTGCATTTGATGCTATATCACTTATATCGCAAGTATCTGAAGCTAAATCATTTGTTTCGTATAGATTTGAAGCTAAACCTTCTACATCGCATTGATTTGCATCTAAAACATGTGCTTCGCATGGATTTGACGCTAACTCGGTCGTTTCGCCTGCATTTGATGCTATATCACTTATATCGCAAGTATCTGATGCTAAATCATTTGTTTCGTATAGATTTGAAGTTTAACCTTCTACATCGCATTGATTTGAAGCTAAATCATGTGTTTCGCATGGATTTGAAGCTAACTCGTTAGTTTCGTCTGCATTTGAACCAATATCAATGTATCGTAAGTATCTGAACCTAAATCATTTGTTTCGCATGGATTTGAAGCTAAGCCTTCTACTTCGTATCGATTTGAAGTTAAATGATGTGTATCGCATGAATTTTGAAGCTAACTCGTTTGATTCGTCTGCATTTGAAGCTATATCAGTTATGTCGCAAGTAGCTGATGCTAAATCATTTGTTTCGCATGGACTTGAGCTAAACCTTCTACATCGCATTGATTTGAAGCTAAATCATGTGTTTTGCATGGATTTGATGCTAACTCGTTTGTTCCCCCAACATTTGAAGCTATATCAGTTATATCGCAAGTATCTGCTGCTAAATCATTTGTTTCGCATGGATTTGAAGCTAAACCTTCTACATCGCATTGATTTGCAGCTAAATCATGTGTTTTGCATGGATTTGAAGCTAACTCGTTTGTTTCGTATGCATTTGAAGCTATACCACTTATATCACAAGTATCTGATGCTAAATCATTTGTTTCGCATGAGTTTGAAGCTAAACCATGAGCTTCGCATGAATTTGAAGAGATACCATGTGTATGGCATGGGTTTGAATCTAACTCGAACGATTCGCATGCAGTTGAAGCTGTATCACTTCTATCGCAAACATTTGAATCTAAATCATTTGTGTCGCATGGATTTGCAGCTAAATCATGTGTTCCGCTTGGATTTGAAGTTAACTCGTTTGTTTCGTCTGCATTTGAAGCTATATCACTTATATCCCAAGTGTTTGAAGCTAGATCACGTGTTTCGCATAGATTTGAAGGTAACTTGTTAGTTTCGCCTGCATTTGAAGCAATATCAATGTATCGCAAGTATCTGAACCTAAATCATTTGTTTCGCATGGATTTGAATCTAAGCCGTCTACTTCGTATCGATTTGAAGTTAAATGATATGTATCGCATGGATTTTGGAGCTTCCCCGTTTGATTCGTCTGCATTTCATGCTATATCACTAATATCCCAAGTGTTTGTAGGTAAATCAGTTGTTTCGCATGGATTTGAAGCTAACTCGTTAGTTTCGCCTCCATTTGAACCAATATCAATGTATCGTAAGTATCTGAACCTAAATCATTTGTTTCGCATGGATTTGAAGCTAAGCCTTCTACTTCGCATGGATTTTGAAGCTAACTCGTTTGATTCGTCTGCATTTGAAGCTATATCATTTATGTCGCAAGTATCTGAAGCTAAATCATTTGTTTCGTATAGATTAGAAGTTTAACCTTCTACATCGCAGTGATTTGAAGATAAATCATGTGTTTCGCATGGATTTCAAGCTAACTCGTTAGTTTCGCCTGCATTTGAAGCAATATCAATGTATCGCAAGTATCTGAACCTAAATCATTTGTTTCGCATGGATTTGAAGCTAAGCCTTCTACTTCGTATCGATTTGAAGTTAAATGGTATGTATCGCATGGATTTTGGAGCTTCCCCGTTTGATTCGTCTGCATTTCCTGCTATATCACTAATATCCCAAGTGTTTGTAGGTAAATCAGTTGTTTCGCATGGATTTGAAGCTAACTCGTTAGTTTCGCCTCCATTTGAACCAATATCAATGTATCGTAAGTATCTGAACCTAAATCATTTGTTTCGCATGGATTTGAAGCTAAGCCTTCTACTTCGCATGGATTTTGAAGCTAACTCGTTTGATTCGTCTGCATTTGAAGCTATATCATTTATGTCGCAAGTAGCTGATGCTAAATCATTTGTTTCGCATGGATTTGAAGCTAAACTTTCTACATAGCATTGATGTGCAACTAAATCGTGTGTTTCGCATGGATTTGAAGCTAACTCGTTTGTTTCGTCTGCATTTGAAGCTATATCACTTATATCCTAAGAGTTTGAAGCTAGATCACGTGTTTCGCATGGATTTGAAGCTGAACTTTCTACATCGCATTGATTTGAAGCTAAATCATGTGTTTCGCATGGGTTTGAAGCTAATTCATGTGTTTCGCATGGATTTGAAGCTAAACCTTATACTTCGCATTGATTTGCTGCTAAATCATGTGTTTCGCATGGAATTGAAGCTAACTGGTTTGATTCGTCTGCATTTGAAGCAATTTCAATTATATCGCAAGTATCTGAAGCTAAATCATTTGTTTCGTATAGATTTGAAGTTTAACCTTCTACATCGCATTGATTTGAAGCTAAATCTTGTGTTTCGCATGGATTAGAAGCTAACTCGTTAGTTTCGCCTGCATTTGAAGCAGTATCAATGTATCGCAAGTATCTGGACCTAAATCATTTGTTTCGCATTGATTTGAAGCTAAGCCTTGTACTTCGCATGGATTTAAAGCTAAATGATGTGTATCGCATGAATTTTGAAGCTAACTCGTTTGATTCGTATGCATTTGAAGCTATATCATTTATATCGCAAGTATCTGATGCTAAATCATTTGTTTCACATGGATTTGAAGCTAAACCTTCTACATCGCATTGATTTGCATCTAAAACATGTGCTTCGCATGGATTTGAAGCTAACTCGGTCGTTTCGCCTGCATTTGATGCTATATCACTTATATCGCAAGTATCTGATGCTAAATCATTTGTTTCGTATAGATTTGAAGTTTAACCTACTACATCTCATTGATTTGAAGCTAAATCATGTGTTTCGCATGGATTTGAAGCTAACTCGTTAGTTTCGCCTGCATTTGAACCAATATCAATGTATCGTAAGTATCTGAACCTAAATCATTTGTTTCGCATGGATTTGAAGCTAAGCCTTCTACTTCGCATGGATTTTGAAGCTAACTCGTTTGATTCGTCTGCATTTGAAGCTATATCAGTTATGTCGCAAGTAGCTGATGCTAAATCATTTGTTTCGCATGGATTTGAAGCTAAACCTTCTACATCACATTGATTTGCAGCTAAATCATGTGTTTCGCATGGATTTGATGCTAACTCGGTCGTTTCGCCTGCATTTGATGCTATATCACTTATATCGCAAGTATCTGATGCTAAATCATTTGTTTCGTATAGATTTGAAGTTTAACCTTCTACATCGCATTGATTTGAAGCTAAATCATGTGTTTCGCATGGATTTGAAGCTAACTCGTTAGTTTCGCCTGCATTTGAAGCAGTATCAATGTATCGCAAGTATCTGGACCTAAATCATTTGTTTCGCATTGATTTGAAGCTAAGCCTTGTACTTCGCATGGATTTAAAGCTAAATGATGTGTATCGCATGAATTTTGAAGCTCACTCGTTTGATTCGTCTGCATTTGAAGCTATATCAGTTATATCGCAAGTATCTGATGCTAAATCATTTGTTTCGCATGGATTTGAAGCTAAACCTTCTACATCGCATTGATTTGCATCTAAAACATGTGCTTCGCATGGATTTGAAGCTAACTCGGTCGTTTCGCCTGCATTTGATGCTATATCACTTATATCGCAAGTATCTGATGCTAAATCATTTGTTTCGTATAGATTTGAAGTTTAACCTTCTACATCGCATTGATTTGAAGCTAAATCATGTGTTTCGCATGGATTTGAAGCTAACTCGTTAGTTTCGCCTGCATTTGAACCAATATCAATGTATCGTAAGTATCTGAACCTAAATCATTTGTTTCGCATGGATTTGAAGCTAAGCCTTCTACTTCGCATGGATTTTGAAGCTAACTCGTTTGATTCGTCTGCATTTGAAGCTATATCAGTTATGTCGCAAGTAGCTGATGCTAAATCATTTGTTTCGCATGGATTTGAAGCTAAACCTTCTACATCACATTGATTTGCAGCTAAATCATGTGTTTCGCATGGATTTGAAGCTAACTCGGTCGTTTCGCCTGCATTTGATGCCATATCACTTATATCGCAAGTATCTGAATGTAAATCATTTGTTTCGTATAGATTTGAAGTTTAACCTTCTACATCGCATTGATTTGAAGCTAAATCATGTGTTTCGCATGGATTTGAAGCTAACTCGTTAGTTTCGCCTGCATTTGAACCAATATCAATGTATCGTAAGTATCTGAACCTAAATCATTTGTTTCGCATGGATTTGAAGCTAAGCCTTCTACTTCGTATCGATTTGAAGTTAAATGATATGTATCGCATGGATTTTGAAGCTTCCCCGTTTGATTCGTCTGCATTCCCTGCTATATCACTTACTATATCATTTACATCGCTTTGATTTGAAGCTAAATCATGTGTTTTGCACGGATTTGATGCTAACTCGTTTGTTTCCACTGCATTTGAAACTATATCAGTTATATCGCAAGTATCTGATGCTAAATCATGTGTTTCGCTTGGATTTGAAGCTATACCTTCTACATCGCTTTGATTTGAAGCTAAATCATGTGTTTTTCATGGATTTGATGCTCATTCGTTTGTTTCCCCTGCATTTGAAGCTATTTCAGTTATATCCCAAGTATCTGATGCTATATCATGTGTTTCGCTTGGATTTGAAGCTAAACCTTTTACATCGTATTGATTTGCAGCTAAATCATGTGTTTTGCATGATTTTGATGCTAACTCGTTTGTTTCCCCTGCATTTGAAGCTATATCAGTTATATCGCAAGTATCTTATGCTAAATCATTTGTTTCGCATTGACTTGAGCTAAATCTTCTACATCGCATTGATTTGAAGCTAAATCATGTGTTTTGCATGGATTTGATGCTAACTCGTTTATTCCCCCAGCATTTGAAGCTATATCAGTTATATCGCAAGTATCTGCTGCTAAATCATTTGTTTCGCATGGATTTGAAGCTAAACCATGAGCTTCGCATGAATTTGAAGAGAAACCATGTGTATGGCATGGGTTTGAATCTAACTCGAACGATTCGCATGCAGTTGAAGCTGTATCACTTCTATCGCAAACATTTGAATCTAAATCATTTGTGTCGCATGGATTTGCAGCTAAATCATGTGTTCCGCTTGGATTTGAAGCTAACTCGTTTGTTTCGTCTGCATTTGAAGCTATACCACTTATATCACAAGTATCTGATGCTAAATCATTTGTTTCGCATAGATTTGAAGGTAACTTGTTAGTTTCGCCTGCATTTGAAGCAATATCAATGTATCGCAAGTATCTGAACCTAAATCATTTGTTTCGCATGGATTTGAATCTAAGCCGTCTACTTCGTATCGATTTGAAGTTCAATGATATGTATCGCATGGATTTTGGAGCTTCCCCGTTTGATTCGTCTGCATTTCCTGCTATATCACTAATATCCCAAGTGTTTGTAGGTAAATCAGTTGTTTCGCATGGATTTGAAGCTAACTCGTTAGTTTCGCCTCCATTTGAACCAATATCAATGTATCGTAAGTATCTGATCCTAAATCATTTGTTTCGCATGGATTTGAAGCTAAGCCTTCTACTTCGCATGGATTTTGAAGCTAACTCGTTTGATTCGTCTGCATTTGAAGCTATATCATTTATGTCGCAAGTAGCTGATGCTAAATCATTTGTTTCGCATGGATTTGAAGCTAAACCTTCTACATCACATTGATTTGCAGCTAAATCATGTGTTTCGCATGGATTTGAAGCTAACTCGGTCGTTTCGCCTGCATTTGATGCTATATCACTTATATCGCAAGTATCTGAAGCTAAATCATTTGTTTCGTATAGATTTGAAGTTTAACCTTCTACATCGCATTGATTTGAAGCTAAATCTTGTGTTTCGCATGGATTAGAAGCTAACTCGTTAGTTTCGCCTGCATTTGAAACAGTATCAATGTATCGCAAGTATCTGGACCTAAATCATTTGTTTCGCATTGATTTGAAGCTAAGCCTTGTACTTCGCATGGATTTAAAGCTAAATGATGTGTATCGCATGAATTTTGAAGCTAACTCGTTTGATTCGTCTGCATTTGAAGCTATATCAGTTATATCGCAAGTATCTGATGCTAAGTCATTTGTTTCGCATGGATTTGAAGCTAAACCTTCTACATCGCATTGATTTGCATCTAAAACATGTGCTTCGCATGGATTTGAAGCTAACTCGGTCGTTTCGCCTGCATTTGATGCTATATCACTTATATCGCAAGTATCTGATGCTAAATCATTTGTTTCGTACAGATTTGAAATTTAACCTTCTACATCTCATTGATTTGAAGCTAAATCATGTGTTTCGCATGGATTTGAAGCTAACTCGTTAGTTTCGCCTGCATTTGAACCAATATCAATGTATCGTAAGTATCTGAACCTAAATCATTTGTTTCGCATGGATTTGAAGCTAAGCCTTCTATTTCGCATGGATTTTGAAGCTAACTCGTTTGATTCGTCTGCATTTGAAGCTATATCAGTTATGTCGCAAGTAGCTGATGCTAAATCATTTGTTTCGCATGGATTTGAAGCTAAACCTTCTACATCACATTGATTTGCAGCTAAATCACGTGTTTCGCATGGATTTGAAGCTAACTCGGTCGTTTCGCCTGCATTTGATGCTATATCACTTATATCGCAAGTATCTGAATGTAAATCATTTGTTTCGTATAGATTTGAAGTTTAACCTTCTACATCGCATTGATTTGAAGCTAAATCATGTGTTTCGCATGGATTTGAAGCTAACTCGTTAGTTTCGCCTGCATTTGAACCAATATCAATGTATCGTAAGTATCTGAACCTAAATCATTTGTTTCGCATGGATTTGAAGCTAAGCCTTCTACTTCGTATCGATTTGAAGTTAAATGATATGTATCGCATGGATTTTGAAGCTTCCCCGTTTGATTCGTCTGCATTCCCTGCTATATCACTTACTATATCATTTACATCGCTTTGATTTGAAGCTAAATCATGTGTTTTGCACGGATTTGATGCTAACTCGTTTGTTTCCACTGCATTTGAAACTATATCAGTTATATCGCAAGTATCTGATGCTAAATCATGTGTTTCGCTTGGATTTGAAGCTATACCTTCTACATCGCTTTGATTTGAAGCTAAATCATGTGTTTTGCATGGATTTGATGCTCATTCGTTTGTTTCACCTGCATTTGAAGCTATTTCAGTTATATCCCAAGTATCTGATGCTATATCATGTGTTTCGCTTGGATTTGAAGCTAAACCTTTTACATCGCATTGATTTGCAGCTAAATCATGTGTTTTGCATGATTTTGATGCTAACTCGTTTGTTTCCCCTGCATTTGAAGCTATATCAGTTATATCGCAAGTATCTTATGCTAAATCATTTGTTTCGCATGGACTTGAGCTAAATCTTCTACATCGCATTGATTTGAAGCTAAATCATGTGTTTTGCATGGATTTGATGCTAACTCGTTTATTCCCCCAGCATTTGAAGCTATATCAGTTATATCGCAAGTATCTGAACCTAAATCATTTGTTTCGCATGGATTTGAAGCTAAGCCTTCTACTTCGCATGGATTTTGAAGCTAACTCGTTTGATTCGTCTGCATTTGAAGCTATATCAGTTATGTCGCAAGTAGCTGATGCTAAATCATTTGTTTCGCATGGATTTGAAGCTAAACCTTCTACATCACATTGATTTGCAGCTAAATCATGTGTTTCGCATGGATTTGAAGCTAACTCGGTCGTTTCGCCTGCATTTGATGCTATATCACTTATATCGCAAGTATCTGAAGCTAAATCATTTGTTTCGTATAGATTTGAAGTTTAACCTTCTACATCGCATTGATTTGAAGCTAAATCTTGTGTTTCGCATGGATTAGAAGCTAACTCGTTAGTTTCGCCTGCATTTGAAACAGTATCAATGTATCGCAAGTATCTGGACCTAAATCATTTGTTTCGCATTGATTTGAAGCTAAGCCTTGTACTTCGCATGGATTTAAAGCTAAATGATGTGTATCGCATGAATTTTGAAGCTAACTCGTTTGATTCGTCTGCATTTGAAGCTATATCAGTTATATCGCAAGTATCTGATGCTAAGTCATTTGTTTCGCATGGATTTGAAGCTAAACCTTCTACATCGCATTGATTTGCATCTAAAACATGTGCTTCGCATGGATTTGAAGCTAACTCGGTCGTTTCGCCTGCATTTGATGCTATATCACTTATATCGCAAGTATCTGATGCTAAATCATTTGTTTCGTACAGATTTGAAATTTAACCTTCTACATCTCATTGATTTGAAGCTAAATCATGTGTTTCGCATGGATTTGAAGCTAACTCGTTAGTTTCGCCTGCATTTGAACCAATATCAATGTATCGTAAGTATCTGAACCTAAATCATTTGTTTCGCATGGATTTGAAGCTAAGCCTTCTATTTCGCATGGATTTTGAAGCTAACTCGTTTGATTCGTCTGCATTTGAAGCTATATCAGTTATGTCGCAAGTAGCTGATGCTAAATCATTTGTTTCGCATGGATTTGAAGCTAAACCTTCTACATCACATTGATTTGCAGCTAAATCACGTGTTTCGCATGGATTTGAAGCTAACTCGGTCGTTTCGCCTGCATTTGATGCTATATCACTTATATCGCAAGTATCTGAATGTAAATCATTTGTTTCGTATAGATTTGAAGTTTAACCTTCTACATCGCATTGATTTGAAGCTAAATCATGTGTTTCGCATGGATTTGAAGCTAACTCGTTAGTTTCGCCTGCATTTGAACCAATATCAATGTATCGTAAGTATCTGAACCTAAATCTTTTGTTTCGCATGGATTTGAAGCTAAGCCTTCTACTTCGTATCGATTTGAAGTTAAATGATATGTATCGCATGGATTTTGAAGCTTCCCCGTTTGATTCGTCTGCATTCCCTGCTATATCACTTACTATATCATTTACATCGCTTTGATTTGAAGCTAAATCATGTGTTTTGCACGGATTTGATGCTAACTCGTTTGTTTCCACTGCATTTGAAACTATATCAGTTATATCGCAAGTATCTGATGCTAAATCATGTGTTTCGCTTGGATTTGAAGCTATACCTTCTACATCGCTTTGATTTGAAGCTAAATCATGTGTTTTGCATGGATTTGATGCTCATTCGTTTGTTTCCCCTGCATTTGAAGCTATTTCAGTTATATCCCAAGTATCTGATGCTATATCATGTGTTTCGCTTGGATTTGAAGCTAAACCTTTTACATCGCATTGATTTGCAGCTAAATCATGTGTTTTGCATGATTTTGATGCTAACTCGTTTGTTTCCCCTGCATTTGAAGCTATATCAGTTATATCGCAAGTATCTTATGCTAAATCATTTGTTTCGCATGGACTTGAGCTAAATCTTCTACATCGCATTGATTTGAAGCTAAATCATGTGTTTTGCATGGATTTGATGCTAACTCGTTTATTCCCCCAGCATTTGAAGCTATATCAGTTATATCGCAAGTATCTGAACCTAAATCATTTGTTTCGCATGGATTTGAAGCTAAGCCTTCTACTTCGCATGGATTTTGAAGCTAACTCGTTTGATTCGTCTGCATTTGAAGCTATATCATTTATGTCGCAAGTAGCTGATGCTAAATCATTTGTTTCGCATGGATTTGAAGCTAAACTTTCTACATAGCATTGATGTGCAACTAAATCGTGTGTTTCGCATGGATTTGAAGCTAACTCGTTTGTTTCGTCTGCATTTGAAGCTATATCACTTATATCCTAAGTGTTTGAAGCTAGATCACGTGTTTCGCATGGATTTGAAGCTGAACTTTCTACATCGCATTGATTTGAAGCTAAATCATGTGTTTCGCATGGGTTTGAAGCTAATTCATGTGTTTCGCATGGATTTGAAGCTAAACCTTATACTTCGCATTGATTTGTTGCTAAATCATGTGTTTCGCATGGAATTGAAGCTAACTGGTTTGATTCGTCTGCATTTGAAGCAATTTCAATTATATCGCAAGTATCTGAAGCTAAATCATTGGTTTCGCATGGATTTGAAGCTAAACCTTCTACGTCGCATTGATTTGAAGCTAAAACATGTGATTCGCTTGGATTCAAAGTTAACTCGTTTGCTTCGTCTGCATTTGAAGCTATATCACTTATATACCAAGTGTTTGAAGCTAAATCATTTGTTTCGCATGGATTTGAAGCTATAACACATATATCCCAAGTGTTTGAAGCTCAATCATTTGCTTCGCAAAGATTTGAAGCTAATCCTTCTACATCGCATTGATTTGAAGATAAATCATGTGTTTCGTATGGATTTGAAGCTAACTCGTTAGTTTCGCCTGCATTTGAAGCAATATCAATGTATCGCAAGTATCTGAACCTAAATCATTTGTTTCGCATGGATTTGAAGCTAAGCCTTCTACTTCGTATCGATTTGAAGTTAAATGATATGTATCGCATGGATTTTGGAGCTTCCCCGTTTGATTCGTCTGCATTTCCTGCTATATCACTAATATCCCAAGTGTTTGTAGGTAAATCAGTTGTTTCGCATGGATTTGAAGCTAACTCGTTAGTTTCGCCTCCATTTGAACCAATATCAATGTATCGTAAGTATCTGAACCTAAATCATTTGTTTCGCATGGATTTGAAGCTAAGCCTTCTACTTCGCATGGATTTTGAAGCTAACTCGTTTGATTCGTCTGCATTTGAAGCAATATCATTTATGTCGCAAGTAGCTGATGCTAAATCATTTGTTTCGCATGGATTTGAAGCTAAACCTTCTACATCACATTGATTTGCAGCTAAATCATGTGTTTCGCATGGATGTGAAGCTAACTCGTTTGTTTCGTCTGCATTTGAAGCTATATCACTTATATCCCAAGTGTTTGAAGCTAGATCACGTGTTTCGCATGGATTTGAAGCTGAACTTTCTACATCGCATTGATTTGAAGCTAAATCATGTGTTTCGCATGGGTTTCAAGTTAATTCATGTGTTTCGCATGGTTTTGAAGCTAAACCTTATACTTCGCATTGATTTGTTGCTAAATCATGTGTTTCGCATGGAATTGAAGCTAACTGGTTTGATTCGTCTGCATTTGAAGCAATTTCAATTATATCGCAAGTATCTGAAGCTAAATCATTGGTTTCGCATGGATTTGAAGCTAAACCTTCTACGTCGCATTGATTTGAAGCTAAAACATGTGATTCGCTTGGATTCAAAGTTAACTCGTTTGCTTCGTCTGCATTTGAAGCTATATCACTTATATACCAAGTGTTTGAAGCTAAATCATTTGTTTCGCATGGATTTGAAGCTATAACACATATATCCCAAGTGTTTGAAGCTCAATCATTTGCTTCGCAAAGATTTGAAGCTAATCCTTCTACATCGCATTGATTTGAAGCTAAATCATGTGTTTCGCATGGATTTGGAGCTAACTCGTTAGTTTCGTCTGCATTTGAAGCTATATCACTTATATCGCTAGTATCCGAAGCTAAATCATTTGTTTCGCATTTCTTTGAAGCTAAACCTTCCAAATCGCATTGATTTGCAGTTAAATCATGTGTTTCGCATGGATTTGAAGCTAACTCGTCTGTTTCGTCTGCATTTGAAGCTATAACACTTATATCGCTAGTATCTGAAGCTAAATCTTTTGTTTCGCATGGATTTGAAGCAAAACTTTCTACATCGCATTAATTTGAAGCTAAATCATGTGTTTCGCATAGATTTGGAGCTAACTCGTTAGTTTCGTCTGCATTTGAAGCTATATCACATATTTCGCTAGTATCTGAAGCTAAATCATTTGTTTCGCATGTATTTGAAGCTAAACTATCGACATCGCATTGATTTGCAGCTAAATCATGTTATTCGCTTGGATTGGAAGTTAACTCGTTTGCTTCGTCTGCATTTGAAGCTATATCACTTATATACCAAGTGTTTGAAGCTAAATCATTTGTGTCTCATGGATTTGAAGCTATATCACATATATCCCAAGCGTTTGAAGCTCAATCATTTGCTTCGCATAGATTTGAAGCTAAACCTTCTACATAGCATTGCTTTGCAGCAAAATCATGAGTTTCGCATGGATTTGAAGCTAACTCGTTTATTTCGTCTGCATTTGTAGCTGTATCACTTATATCGCAAGTATCTGAAGCTAAATCATTTGTGTCTCATGGATTTGAAGCTAAACCTTCTACATAGCATTGATTTGAAGCTTAATCATGTGTTTTGCATGGATTTGAAGCTAACTCGTTTATTTTCCCTGCATTTGAAGCTACATCACTTATATCGCAAGAATCTGAAGTTAAATCATTTGTGTCGCATGGATTTGAAGCTAAACCTTCTACATCGCATTGATTTGAAGCTAAATCGTGTGTTTCGCATGGATTTGTAGCTAAATCGTTAGTTTCGTCTGCACTTGAAGCTATATAACTTATATCGCTAGTATCTGATGCTAAATCATTTATGTCTCATGGATTTGAAGCTAAACCTTCTACATAGCATTGATTTGCAACTAAATCGTGTGTTTCGCAAGTATCTGAAGCTAAATCATTTGTGTCTCACGGATTTGAAGCTAAACCTTCTACATAGCATTGATTTGCAACTAAATCGTGTGTTTCGCATGGATTTGAAGCTAACTCGTTTGTTTCGTCTGCATTTGAAGCTATGTCACATATATCCCAAGTGTTTGATGCTCAATCATTTGTTTCGCCTGGATTTGAAGCTAAAATTTCTACATCGCATTGATTTGGAGCTAAAACATGTGATTCGCTTGGATTCAAAGTTAACTCGTCTGCTTCGTCTGCATTTGAAGCTATATCACTTATATACCAAGTGTTTGAAGCTAAATCATTTGTTTCGCATGGATTTGAAGCTATATCACATATATCCCAAGTGTTTGAAGCTCAATCATTTGCTTCGCATGGATTTGAAGCTAATCCTTCTACATCGCATTGATTTGAAGCTAAATCATGTGTTTCGCATGGATTTTGAGCTAACTCGTTAGTTTCATCTGCATTTGAAGCTATATCACTTATATCGTTAGTATCTGAAGCTAAATCATTTGTTTCGCATGTATTTGAAGCTAAACTTTCGACATCGCATTGATTTGCAGCTAAATCATGTGTTTCGCTTGGATTGGAAACTAGCTCGTTTATTTCGTCTGCATTTGAAGCTGTATCACTTATATCGCAAGTATCTAAAGCTAAATCATTTGTGTCTCATGGATTTGAAGCTAAACTTTCTACATCGCATTGATTTGAAGCTAAATCATGTGATTCGCTTGGATTGGAAGCTAACTGGTTTGATTCGTCTGCATTTGAAGATATATCACTTAAATCCAAAGTATTTGAAGATAAATAATTTGTTTCGCATGGATTTGAAGCTAAGACTTCTACTGCGCTTTGGTTAGAAGCTAAATCATTTGTTTCGCATGGATTTGGAGCTAACTCGTTTGTTTCCCCGGCATTTGAAGCTATATCACTCATATCGCAAGTATCTGAAACTAAATCATTTGTTTCGCATGTATTTGATGCTAAGACTTCTACTTCGCATTGATTTGAAGCTAAGTCATGTATATCGCATGAATTTTGAAGCTAACTCGTTTCATTCGTCTGCATTTGAAGCAATATCACTTATATCGCAAGTATCTGAAGCTAAATCATTTGTGTCTCATGGATTTGAAGCTAAACCTTCTACATCGCATTGATTTAAAGCTAAATCATGTATTTTGCATGGATTTGATGCTAACTCGTTTGTTTCCCCTGCATTTGAAGCTATATCAGTTATATCGCAAGTATCTGATGCTAAATCATTTGTTTCGCATGGATTTGAAGCTAAACCTTCTACATCGCATTGATTTGAAGCTAAATCATGTGTTTTGCATGGATTTAATGCTACCTCGTTCGTTTCCCCTGCATTCGAAGCTATATCAGTTATATCGAAAATATCTGAAGCTAAATCATTTGTTTCGCATGGATTTGAAGCTAAACCTTCTACATCGCATTGATTTGAAGCTAAATCATGTGTTTTGCATGGATTTGAAGCTAACTCGTTTGTTTCGTCTGCATTTGAAGCTATATCACATATATCCCAAGTGTTTGTATTATAGCTAAATCATTTGTTTCGCATGGATTTGAAGCTATATCACATATATCCCAAGTGTTTGAAGCTCAATCATTTGGTTCGCATGGATTTGAAGCTAATCCTTCTACATCGCATTGATTTGAAGCTAAATCGTGTGTTTCGCATGGATTTGAAGCTAACTCGTTTGTTTCGTCTGCATTTGAAGATATATCACTTATATCGCAAGTATCTGAACCTAAATCATTTGTTCCTTATGGATTTGAACCCAAGACTTCTAACTCGCATTGATTTGAAGCTAAATCTTGTGTATCGCCTGGATTGTTAAACTAACTCGTTTGGTTCGTCTGCATTTGAAGCCATATTACTTATATCCCAAGTGTTAGCAGCTAAATCATTTGTTTCGCATGGATTTGAAGCTAAACCTTCTACATCGCATTGATTTGCAGTTTAATCATGTGTTTCGCTTGGATTGGAAGCTAACTCGTTTATTTCGTCTGCATTTGAAGCTGTACCACTTATATCGCAAGTATCTGAAGGTAAATCATTTGTGTCTCATGGATTTGAAGCTAAACCTTCTACATAGCATTGATTTGCAGCTAAATCGTGTGTTTCGCATGGATTTGAAGCTAAGCCTTAATAATTCGCATGGATTTGAAGCTAACTCGTTTATTTCGTCTGCATATGAAGCTGTATCACTTATATCTCAAGTATCTGAAGCTAAATCATTTGTGTCGCAAGGATTTGAAGCTAAACCTTCTTCATAGCATTGATTTGAAACTAAATCATTTGTTTCGCATGGATTTGATGCTAAACCTTCTATATCGCATTGATTTAAAGCTAAATCATGTGTTTCGCTTGGATTGGAAGCTAACTCGTTTTTTCTTCTGCATTTGTAGCTGTATCACTTATATCGCAAGTATCTGAAGCTAAATCATTTGTTTCGCATGGATTTGAAGCTAATCCTTCTACATCGCATTGATTTGAAGCTAAATCATGTGTTTCGCATGGATGTGGAGCTAACTCGTTAGTTTCGTCTGCATTTGAAGCTGTATCACTTATATCCCAAGTGTTTGAAGCTAAATCATTTGTTTCGCATGGATTTGAAGCTAAACTTTCTACATAGCATTGATGTGCAACTAAATCGTGTGTTTCGCATGGATCTGAAGCTAACTCGTTTGTTTCGTCTGTATTTGATGCTATATCACATATATCCCAAGTGTTTGAAGCTCAATCATTAGTTTCGCATGGATTTGGAGCTAACTCGTTTATTTCGTCTGCATTTGTAGCTGTATCACTTATTTCGCAAGTATCTGAAGCTAAATCATTTGTGTCTCACGGATTTGAAGCTAAACCTTCTACATAGCATTGATTTGCAACTAAATCGTGTTTCGCATGGATTTGAAGCTAACTCGTTTGTTTCGTCTGCATTTGAAGCTATGTCACATATATCCCAAGTGTTTGATGCTCAATCATTTGTTTCGCCTGGATTTGAAGCTAAAATTTCTACATCGCATTGATTTGGAGCTAAAACATGTGATTCGCTTGGATTCAAAGTTAACTCGTCTGCTTCGTCTGCATTTGAAGCTATATCACTTATATACCAAGTGCTTGAAGCTAAATCATTTGTTTCGCATGGATTTGAAGCTATATCACATATATCCCAAGTGTTTGAAGCTCAATCATTTGCTTCGCATGGATTTGAAGCTAATCCTTCTACATCGCATTGATTTGAAGCTAAATCATGTGTTTCGCATGGATTTTGAGCTAACTCGTTAGTTTCATCTGCATTTGAAGCTATATCACTTATATCGCTAGTATCTGAAGCTAAATCATTTGTTTCGCATGTATTTGAAGCTAAACTTTCGACATCGCATTGATTTGCAGCTAAATCATGTGATTCGCTTGGATTGGAAGTTAACTCGTTTGCTTCGTCTGCATTTGAAGCTATATCACTTATATACCAAGTGATTGAAGCTAAATCATTTGTGTCTCATGGATTTGAAGCTATATCACATATATCCCAAGTGTTTGAAGCTCAATCATTTGCTTCGCATGGATTTGAAGCTAATTCTTCTACATCGCATTGATTTGAAGCTAAATCATGTGTTTCGCATGGATTTGGAGCTAACTCGTTAGTTTCATCTGCATTTGAAGCTATATCACTTATATCGCTAGTATCTGAAGCTAAATCATTTGTTTCGCATTTATTTGAAGCTATACCTTCCAAATCGCATTGATTTGCAGTTAAATCATGTGTTTCGCATGGATTTGAAGCTAACTCGTCTGTTTCGTCTGCATTTGAAGCTATAACACTTATATCGCTAGTATCTGAAGCTAAATCTTTTGTTTCGCATGGATTTGAAGCTAAACTTTCGACATCGCATTGATTTGCAGCTAAATCATGTGTTTCGCTTGGATTGGAAACTAGCTCGTTTATTTCGTCTGCATTTGAAGCTGTATCACTTATATCGCAAGTATCTAAAGCTAAATCATTTGTGTCTCATGGATTTGAAGCTAAACTTTCTACATCGCATTGATTTGAAGCTAAATCATGTGATTCGCTTGGATTGGAAGCTAACTGGTTTGATTCGTCTGCATTTGAAGATATATCACTTAAATCCAAAGTATTTGAAGATAAATAATTTGTTTCGCATGGATTTGAAGCTAAGACTTCTACTGCGCTTTGGTTAGAAGCTAAATCATTTGTTTCGCATGGATTTGGAGCTAACTCGTTTGTTTCCCCGGCATTTGAAGCTATATCACTCATATCGCAAGTATCTGAAACTAAATCATTTGTTTCGCATGTATTTGATGCTAAGACTTCTACTTCGCATTGATTTGAAGCTAAGTCATGTATATCGCATGAATTTTGAAGCTAACTCGTTTCATTCGTCTGCATTTGAAGCAATATCACTTATATCGCAAGTATCTGAAGCTAAATCATTTGTGTCTCATGGATTTGAAGCTAAACCTTCTACATCGCATTGATTTAAAGCTAAATCATGTATTTTGCATGGATTTGATGCTAACTCGTTTGTTTCCCCTGCATTTGAAGCTATATCAGTTATATCGCAAGTATCTGATGCTAAATCATTTGTTTCGCATGGATTTGAAGCTAAACCTTCTACATCGCATTGATTTGAAGCTAAATCATGTGTTTTGCATGGATTTAATGCTACCTCGTTCGTTTCCCCTGCATTCGAAGCTATATCAGTTATATCGAAAATATCTGAAGCTAAATCATTTGTTTCGCATGGATTTGAAGCTAAACCTTCTACATCGCATTGATTTGAAGCTAAATCATGTGTTTTGCATGGATTTGAATCTAACTCGTTTGTTTCGTCTGCATTTGAAGCTATATCACATATATCCCAAGTGTTTGTAGCTAAATCATTTGTTTCGCATGGATTTGAAGCTATATCACATATATCCCAAGTGTTTGAAGCTCAATCATTTGCTTCGCATGGATTTGAAGCTAATCCTTCTACATCGCATTGATTTGAAGCTAAATCGTGTGTTTCGCATGGATTTGAAGCTAACTCGTTTGTTTCGTCTGCATTTGAAGATATATCACTTATATCGCAAGTATCTGAACCTAAATCATTTGTTTCTTATGGATTTGAACCCAAGACTTCTACCTCGCATTGATTTGAAGCTAAATCTTGTGTATCGCCTGGATTGTTAAACTAACTCGTTTGGTTCGTCTGCATTTGAAGCCATATTACTTATATCCCAAGTGTTAGCAGCTAAATCTTTTGTTTCGCATGGATTTGAAGCTAAACCTTCTACATCGCATTGATTTGCAGTTTAACCATGTGTTTCGCTTGGATTGGAAGCTAACTCGTTTATTTCGTCTGCATTTGAAGCTGTACCACTTATATCGCAAGTATCTGAAGGTAAATCATTTGTGTCTCATGGATTTGAAGCTAAACCTTCTACATAGCATTGATTTGCAGCTAAATCGTGTGTTTCGCATGGATTTGAAGCTAAGCCTTAATAATTCGCATGGATTTGAAGCTAACTCGTTTATTTCGTCTGCATATGAAGCTGTATCACTTATATCTCAAGTATCTGAAGCTAAATCATTTGTGTCGCAAGGATTTGAAGCTAAACCTTCTTCATAGCATTGATTTGAAACTAAATCATTTGTTTCGCATGGATTTGAAGCTAAACCTTCTATATCGCATTGATTTAAAGCTAAATCATGTGTTTCGCTTGGATTGGATGCTAACTCGTTTTTTCTTCTGCATTTGTAGCTGTATCACTTATATCGCAAGTATCTGAAGCTAAATCATTTGTGTCGCAAGGATTTGAAGCTAAACCTTCTACATAGCATTGATTTAATGCTAAATCGTGTGTTTCGCTTGGATTGGAAGCTAACTCGTTTATTTCGTCTGCATATGAAGCTGTATCACTTATATCGCAAGTATCTGAAGCTAAATCATTTGTGTCTCATGGATTTGAAGCTAAACCTTCCACATAGCATTGATTTGCAGCTAAATCGTGTGTTTCGCATGGATTTGAAGCTAACTCGTATGTTTCGTCTGCATTCGAAGCTATATCCCAATATATCACATATATCCCAAGTTTTTGAAGCTCAATCATTTGCTTCGTATGGATTTGTAGCCAATCCTTCTACATCGCATTGATTTGAAGCTAAATCATGTGTTTTGCTTGGATTGGAAGCTAACTCGTTTTTTCTTCTGTATTTGTAGCTGTATCACTTATATCGCAAGTATCTGTAGCTAAATCATTTGTGTCGCAAGGATTTGAAGCTAAACCTTCTTCATAGCATTGATTTGAAACTAAATCATTTGTTTCGCATGGATTTGAAGCTAAACCTTCTATATCGCATTGATTTAAAGCTAAATCATATGTTTCGCTTGGATTGGAAGCTAACTCGTTTTTTCTTCTGCATTTGTAGCTGTATCACTTATATCGCAAGTATCTGAAGCTAAATCATTTGTGTCGCAAGGATTTGAAGCTAAACCTTCTACATAGCATTGATTTAATGCTAAATCGTGTGTTTCGCTTGGATTGGAAGCTAACTCGTTTATTTCGTCTGCATATGAAGCTGTATCACTTATATCGCAAGTATCTGAAGCTAAATCATTTGTGTCTCATGGATTTGAAGCTAAACCTTCCACATAGCATTGATTTGCAGCTAAATCGTGTGTTTCGCATGGATTTGAAGCTAACTCGTATGTTTCGTCTGCATTCGAAGCTATATCCCAATATATCACATATATCCCAAGTTTTTGAAGCTCAATCATTTGCTTCGTATGGATTTGAAGCCAATCCTTCTACATCGCATTGATTTGAGGCTAAATCATGTGTTTTGCTTGGATTGGAAGCTAACTCGTTTTTTCTTCTGTATTTGTAGCTGTATCACTTATATCGCAAGTATCTGTAGCTAAATCATTTGTGTCGCAAGGATTTGAAGCTAAACCTTCTTCATAGCATTGATTTGAAACTAAATCATTTGTTTCGCATGGATTTGAAGCTAAACCTTCTATATCGCATTGATTTAAAGCTAAATCATATGTTTCGCTTGGATTGGAAGCTAACTCGTTTTTTCTTCCGCATTTGTAGCTGTATCACTTATATCGCAAGTATCTGAAGCTAAATCATTTGTGTCGCAAGGATTTGAAGCTAAACCTTCTACATAGCATTGATTTAATGCTAAATCGTGTGTTTCGCTTGGATTGGAAGCTAACTCGTTTATTTCGTCTGCATATGAAGCTGTATCACTTATATCGCAAGTATCTGAAGCTAAATCATTTGTGTCTCATGGATTTGAAGCTAAACTTTCTACTTCGCATTGATTTGAAGCTAAATCATGTGATTCGCTTGGATTGGAAGCTAACTCGTTTGTTTCGTCTGCATTTGAAGATATATCACTTATATCCCAAGTGTTTGAAGATAAATCATTTGTTTCGCATGGATTTCAAGCTAAACCTTCTACATCGCATTGATTTAATGCTAAATCATGTGTTCCGCTTGGATTGGAAGCTAACTCGTTTATTTCGTCTGCATATGAAGCTGTATCACTTATATCGCAAGTATCTGAATCTAAATCATTTGTGTCTCATGGATTTGAAGCTAAACCTTCCACATAGCATTGATTTGCAGCTAAATCGTGTGTTTCGTATGGATTTGAAGCTAACTCGTATGTTTCGTCTGCATTCGAAGCTATATCACATATATCCCAAGTTTTTGTAGCTCAATCTTTAGCTTCGTATGGATTTGAAGCCAATCCTTCTACATCGCATTGATTTGAAGCTAAATCATGTGTTTCGCATGGATTTGGAGCGATCTCGTTAGTTTCGTCTGCATTTGAAGCTATATCACTTATATTGCTAGTGTCTGAATCTAAATCATTTGTTTCGCATGAATTTGAAACTAAACCTTCCACATCGCATTACTTTGCAGCTAAATCATGTGTTTCGCATGGATTGGAAGCTAACTCGTTTATTTCGTCTGCATTTGAAGCTGTATCACTTATATCGCAAGTATCTGAAGCTAAATCATTTGTATCTCATGGATTTGAAACTAAACCTTCTACATCGCATTGATGTGAAGCTAAATCATGTGATTCGCTTGGATTGGAAGCTAACTCGTTTGTTTCGTCTGCATTTGAAGATATATCACTTATATCCCAAGTGTTTGAAGATAAATCATTTGTTTCGCATGGATTTGAAGCTAAACCTTCTACATCGCATTGATTTAATGCTAAATCATGTGTATCGCTTGGATTGGAAGCTAACTCGTTTATTTCATCTGCATTTGCAGCTATATCACTTATATCGCAAGTATCTGAAGCTAAATCATTTGTGTCGCAAGGATTTGAAGCTAAACCTTCTACATAGCATTGATTTGAAGCTTAATCATGTGTTTCGCTTGGATTTGAAACTAACTCGTTAGCTTCGTCTGCATTTGAAGCTATATCACTTATATACCAAGTGTTTGAAGCTATATCATTTGTGTCTCATGGATTTGAAGCTATATCACGTATATCCCAAGTGTTTGAAGCTCAATAATTTGCTTCGCATGGATTTGAAGCTAAACCTTCTACATAGCATTGCTTTGCAGCAAAATCATGAGTTTCGCATTGATTTGAAGATAAATCATGTGATTCGCTTGGATTGGAAGGTAACTCGTTGGTTCCGTCTGCATTTGAAGCTATATCACTTATATCCCAAGTGTTTGAAGCTAAATCATTTGTTTCGCATGGATTTGAAGCTAAACCTTCTACATCGCATTGATTTAAAGCTAAATCATGTGTTTCGCTCGGATTGGAAGCTAACTCGTTTATTTCGTCTGCATTTGTAGCTGTATCACTTATATCGCAAGTATCTGAAACTAAATCATTTGTGTCGCAAGGATTTGAAGCTAAACGTTCTACATCGCATTGATTTAAAGCTAAATCATGTGTTTTGCTTGGATTGGAAGCTAACTCGTTTATTTCATCTGCATTTGCAGCTGTATCACTTATATCGCAAGTATCTGAAGCTAAATCATTTGTGTCGCAAGGATTTGAAGCTAAACCTTCTACATAGCATTGATTTGAAGCTAAATCATTTGTTTCGCATGGATTTGAAGCTAAACCTTCTATATCGCATTGATTTAAAGCTAAATCATGTGTTTCGCTTGGATTGGAAGCAAACTCGTTTTTTCTTCTGCATTTGTAGCTGTATCACTTATATCGCAAGTATCTGAAGCTAAATCATTTGTGTCGCAAGGATTTGAAGCTAAATCTTCTACATAGCATTGATTTAATGCTAAATCATGTGTTTCGCTTGGATTGGAAGCTAACTCGTTTATTTCGTCTGCATATGAAGCTGTATCACTTATATCGCAAGTATCTGAAGCTAAATCATTTGTGTCTCATGGATTTGAAGCTAAACTTTCTACATCGCATTGATTTGAAGCTAATTCATGTGTTTCGCTCGGATTGGAAGCTAACTCGTTTATTTCGTCTGCATTTGTAGCTGTATCACTTATATCGCAAGTATCTGAAGCTAAATCATTTGTGTCGCAAGGATTTGAAGCTAAACGTTCTACATCGCATTGATTTAAAGCTAAATCATGTGTTTTGCTTGGATTGGAAGCTAACTCGTTTATTTCATCTGCATTTGCAGCTGTATCACTTATATCGCAAGTATCTGAAGCTAAATCATTTGCGTCGCAAGGATTTGAAGCTAAACCTTCTACATAGCATTGATTTGAAGCTAAATCATTTGTTTCGCATGGATTTGAAGCTAAACCTTCTATATCGCATTGATTTAAAGCTAAATCATGTGTTTCGCTTGGATTGGAAGCTAACTCGTTTTTTCTTCTGCATTTGTAGCTGTATCACTTATATCGCAAGTATCTGAAGCTAAATAATTTGTGTCGCAAGGATTTGAAGCTAAACCTTCTACATAGCATTGATTTAATGCCAAATCATGTGTTTCGCTTGGATTGGAAGCTAACTCGTTTATTTCGTCTGCATATGAAGCTGTATCACTTATATCGCAAGTATCTGAAGCTAAATCATTTGTGTCTCATGGATTTGAAGCAAAACTTTCTACATCGCATCGATTTGAAGCTAAATCATGTGATTCGCTTGGATTGGAAGCTAACTCGTTTGTTTCGTCTGCATTTGAAGATATATCACTTATATCCCAAGTGTTTGAAGATAAATCATTTGTTTCGCATGGATTTCAAGCTAAACCTTCTACATCGCATTGATTTAATGTTAAATCATGTGTTTCGCTTGGATTGGAAGCTAACTCGTTTATTTTGTCTGCATATGAAGCTGTATCACTTATATCGCAAGTATCTGAAGCTAAATCATTTGTGTCTCATGGATTTGAAGCAAAGCCTTCCACATAGCATTGATTTGCAGCTAAATCGTGTGTTTCGCATGGATTTGAAGCTAACTCGTTTGTTTCGTCTGCATTTGAAGCTATATCACATATATCCCAAGTTTTTGAAGCTCATTCATTTGCTTCGCATGGATTTGAAGCCAATCCTTCTACATCGCATTGATTTGAAGCTAAATCATGTGTTTCGCATGGATTTGGAGCTATCTCGTTAGTTTCGTCTGCATTTGAAGCTATATCACTTATATCGCTAGTATCTGAAGCTAAATCATTTGTTTCGCATGAATTTGAAGCTAAACCTTCCACATCGCATTGATTTGCAGCTAAATCATGTGTTTCGCATGGATTGGAAGCTAACTCGTTTATTTCGTCTGTATTTGAAGCTGTATCACTTATATCGCAAGTATCTGAAGCTAAATCATTTGTATCTCATGGATTTGAAACTAAACCTTCTATATCGCATTGATTTAAAGCTAAATCATGTATTTCGCTTGGATTGGAAGCTAACTCGTTTTTTCTTCTGCATTTGTAGCTGTATCACTTATATCGCAAGTATCTGAAGCTAAATCATTTGTGTCGCAAGGATTTGAAGCTAAACTTTCTACATCGCATTGATTTGAAGCTAATTCATGTGTTTCACGCGGATTGGAAGCTAACTGGTTTGTTTCGTCTGCATTTGAAGATATATCACTTAAATCCAAAGTATTTGAAGATAAATAATTTGTTTCGCATGGATTTGAAGCTAAGACTTCTACTGCGCTTTGGTTAGAAGCTAAATCATTTGTTTCGCATGGATTTGGAGCTAACTCGTTTGTTTCCCCGGCATTTGAAGCTATATCACTCATATCGCAAGTATCTGAAACTAAATCATTTGTTTCGCATGTATTTGATGCTAAGACTTCTACTTCGCATTGATTTGAAGCTAAGTCATGTATATCGCATGAATTTTGAAGCTAACTCGTTTCATTCGTCTGCATTTGAAGCAATATCACTTATATCGCAAGTATCTGAAGCTAAATCATTTGTGTCTCATGGATTTGAAGCTAAACCTTCTACATCGCATTGATTTAAAGCTAAATCATGTATTTTGCATGGATTTGATGCTAACTCGTTTGTTTCCCCTGCATTTGAAGCTATATCAGTTATATCGCAAGTATCTGATGCTAAATCATTTGTTTCGCATGGATTTGAAGCTAAACCTTCTACATCACATTGATTTGAAGCTAAATCATGTGTTTTGCATGGATTTGATGCTACCTCGTTCGTTTCCCCTGCATTCGAAGCTATATCAGTTATATCGAAAATATCTGAAGCTAAATCATTTGTTTCGCATGGATTTGAAGCTAAACCTTCTACATCGCATTGATTTGAAGCTAAATCATGTGTTTTGCATGGATTTGAAGCTAACTCGTTTGTTTCGTCTGCATTTGAAGCTATATCACATATATCCCAAGTGTTTGTAGCTAAATCATTTGTTTCGCATGGATTTGAAGCTATATCACATATATCCCAAGTGTTTGAAGCTCAATCATTTGCTTCGCATGGATTTGAAGCTAATCCTTCTACATCGCATTGATTTGAAGCTAAAACATGTGATTCGCTTGGATTCAAATTTAACTCGTTTGCTTCGTCTGCATTTGAAGCTATATCACTTATATACCAAGTGTTTGAAGCTAAATCATTTGTTTCGCATGGACTTGAAGCTATATCACATATATCCCAAGTGTTTGAAGCTCAATCATTTGCTTCGCATGGATTTGAAGCAAAACCTTCCACATAGCATTGATTTAAAGCTAAATCGTGTGTTTCGCATGGATTTGAAGCTAACTCGTTTGTTTCGTCTGCATTTGAAGATATATCACTTATTTCGCAAGTATCTGAACCTAAATCATTTGTTTCTTATGGATTTGAACCCAAGACTTCTACCTCGCATTGATTTGAAGCTAAATCTTGTGTATCGCCTGGATTGTTAAACTAACTCGTTTGGTTCGTCTGCATTTGAAGCCATATTACTTATATCCCAAGTGTTAGCAGCTAAATCATTTGTTTCGCATGGATTTGAAGCTAAACCTTCTACATCGCATTGATTTGCAGTTTAATCATGTGTATCGCTTGGATTGGAAGCTAACTCGTTTATTTCGTCTGCATTTGAAGCTGTACCACTTATATCGCAAGTATCTGAAGGTAAATCATTTGTGTCTCATGGATTTGAAGCTAAACTTTCTACTTCGCATTGATTTGAAGCTAAATCATGTGATTCGCTTGGATTGGAAGCTAACTCGTTTGTTTCGTCTGCATTTGAAGATATATCACTTATATCCCAAGTGTTTGAAGATAAATCATTTGTTTCGCATGGATTTCAAGCTAAACCTTCTACATCGCATTGACTTAATGCTAAATCATGTGTATCGCTTGGATTGGAAGCTAACTCGTTTATTTCATCTGCATTTGCAGCTGTATCACTTATATCGCAAGTATCTGAATCTAAATCATTTGTGTCGCAAGGGTTTGAAGCTAAACCTTCTACATAGCATTGATTTGAAGCTTAATCATGTGTTTCGCATGGATTTGGAGCTAACTCGTTAGTTTCGTCTGCATTTGCAGCTATATCACTTATATCGCAAGTATCTGAAGCTAAATCATTTGTGTCTCATGGATTTGAAGCTAAACTTTCTACTTCGCATTGATTTGAAGCTAAATCATGTGATTCGCTTGGATTGGAAGCTAACTCGTTTGTTTCGTCTGCATTTGAAGATATATCACTTATATCCCAAGTGTTTGAAGATAAATCATTTGTTTCGCATGGATTTCAAGCTAAACCTTCTACATCGCATTGATTTAATGCTAAATCATGTGTTCCGCTTGGATTGGAAGCTAACTCGTTTATTTCGTCTGCATATGAAGCTGTATCACTTATATCGCAAGTATCTGAATCTAAATCATTTGTGTCTCATGGATTTCAAGCTAAACCTTCACATAGCATTGATTTGCAGCTAAATCGTGTGTTTCGCATGGATTTGAAGCTAACTCGTATGTTTCGTCTGCATTCGAAGCTATATCACATATATCCCAAGTTTTTGTAGCTCAATCTTTAGCTTCGTATGGATTTGAAGCCAATCCTTCCACATCGCATTGATTTGAAGCTAAATCATGTGTTTCGCATGGATTTGGAGCGATCTCGTTAGTTTCGTCTGCATTTGAAGCTATATCACTTATATTGCTAGTGTCTGAAGCTAAATTATTTGTTTCGCATGAATTTGAAACTAAACCTTCCACATCGCATTGATTTGCAGCTAAATCATGTGTTTCGCATGGATTGGAAGCTAACTCGTTTATTTCGTCTGCATTTGAAGCTGTATCACTTATATCGCAAGTATCTGAAGCTAAATCATTTGTATCTCATGGATTTGAAACTAAACCTTCTACAACGCATTGATGTGAAGCTAAATCATGTGATTCGCTTGGATTGGAAGCTAACTCGTTTGTTTCGTCTGCATTTGCAGCTGTATCACTTATATCGCAAGTATCTGAATCTAAATCATTTGTGTCGCAAGGGTTTGAAGCTAAACCTTCTACATAGCATTGATTTGAAGCTTAATCATGTGTTTCGCATGGATTTGGAGCTAACTCGTTAGTTTCGTCTGCATTTGCAGCTATATCACTTATATCGCAAGTATCTGAAGCTAAATCATTTGTGTCGCAAGGATTTGAAGCTAAACCTTCTACATAGCATTGATTTAATGCCAAATCATGTGTTTCGCTTGGATTGGAAGCTAACTCGTTTATTTCGTCTGCATATGAAGCTGTATCACTTATATCGCAAGTATCTGAAGCTAAATCATTTGTGTCTCATGGATTTGAAGCAAAACTTTCTACATCGCATCGATTTGAAGCTAAATCATGTGATTCGCTTGGATTGGAAGCTAACTCGTTTGTTTCGTCTGCATTTGAAGATATATCACTTATATCCCAAGTGTTTGAAGATAAATCATTTGTTTCGCATGGATTTCAAGCTAAACCTTCTACATCGCATTGATTTAATGTTAAATCATGTGTTTCGCTTGGATTGGAAGCTAACTCGTTTATTTTGTCTGCATATGAAGCTGTATCACTTATATCGCAAGTATCTGAAGCTAAATCATTTGTGTCTCATGGATTTGAAGCAAAGCCTTCCACATAGCATTGATTTGCAGCTAAATCGTGTGTTTCGCATGGATTTGAAGCTAACTCGTTTGTTTCGTCTGCATTTGAAGCTATATCACATATATCCCAAGTTTTTGAAGCTCATTCATTTGCTTCGCATGGATTTGAAGCCAATCCTTCTACATCGCATTGATTTGAAGCTAAATCATGTGTTTCGCATGGATTTGGAGCTATCTCGTTAGTTTCGTCTGCATTTGAAGCTATATCACTTATATCGCTAGTATCTGAAGCTAAATCATTTGTTTCGCATGAATTTGAAGCTAAACCTTCCACATCGCATTGATTTGCAGCTAAATCATGTGTTTCGCATGGATTGGAAGCTAACTCGTTTATTTCGTCTGTATTTGAAGCTGTATCACTTATATCGCAAGTATCTGAAGCTAAATCATTTGTATCTCATGGATTTGAAACTAAACCTTCTATATCGCATTGATTTAAAGCTAAATCATGTATTTCGCTTGGATTGGAAGCTAACTCGTTTTTTCTTCTGCATTTGTAGCTGTATCACTTATATCGCAAGTATCTGAAGCTAAATCATTTGTGTCGCAAGGATTTGAAGCTAAACTTTCTACATCGCATTGATTTGAAGCTAATTCATGTGTTTCACGCGGATTGGAAGCTAACTGTTTGTTTCGTCTGCATTTGAAGATATATCACTTAAATCCAAAGTATTTGAAGATAAATAATTTGTTTCGCATGGATTTGAAGCTAAGACTTCTACTGCGCTTTGGTTAGAAGCTAAATCATTTGTTTCGCATGGATTTGGAGCTAACTCGTTTGTTCCCCGGCATTTGAAGCTATATCACTCATATCGCAAGTATCTGAAACTAAATCATTTGTTTCGCATGTATTTGATGCTAAGACTTCTACTTCGCATTGATTTGAAGCTAAGTCATGTATATCGCATGAATTTTGAAGCTAACTCGTTTCATTCGTCTGCATTTGAAGCAATATCACTTATATCGCAAGTATCTGAAGCTAAATCATTTGTGTCTCATGGATTTGAAGCTAAACCTTCTACATCGCATTGATTTAAAGCTAAATCATGTATTTTGCATGGATTTGATGCTAACTCGTTTGTTTCCCCTGCATTTGAAGCTATATCAGTTATATCGCAAGTATCTGATGCTAAATCATTTGTTTCGCATGGATTTGAAGCTAAACCTTCTACATCACATTGATTTGAAGCTAAATCATGTGTTTTGCATGGATTTGATGCTACCTCGTTCGTTTCCCCTGCATTCGAAGCTATATCAGTTATATCGAAAATATCTGAAGCTAAATCATTTGTTTCGCATGGATTTGAAGCTAAACCTTCTACATCGCATTGATTTGAAGCTAAATCATGTGTTTTGCATGGATTTGAAGCTAACTCGTTTGTTTCGTCTGCATTTGAAGCTATATCACATATATCCCAAGTGTTTGTAGCTAAATCATTTGTTTCGCATGGATTTGAAGCTATATCACATATATCCAAGT